>NC_051154.1:107949529-108249529 GCF_013339745.2 Dermacentor silvarum | reverse complement strand
ACATTTTCTGTGCTTTGATGCAGCCGGCGCTATGGCAGAATCAAGGGAGCTGGCACCCGTCCACAGCTAATGAGGGTGGCATGCTGGGCAAATTGCATGCGAAGATTCGGTTTAGAATAATGCCCCTATTGGCGGTATGTACACGGGTGCGTATATGTGCATTATAGTCATGCAGCTGCCGTGATGCCCGCGCCTGCTAATTCGTTCCCGCATCTGAAGTGTGCCAAAGTAATAAATTAGTGTTGTCTTTCATTACACTATACAAAATGAGGCGCCAACCGTTTGTTTCTTTTTTTTCCTTTTTCAAAAGTTCACAGCAGCTGTTAAAGTGGCGGCCGAACGGAGGGAACCCGCACTCAGTAAATGCCCTCGAAAGTGCAGCACGGGGCCTCCTTGGTATTGTGCAAAGGAGCGAATTCATAGAAGCAGAGGAATGACGCGTATCACGGCTCTTTGTCGTTTGCACTGAATCGCCTGGAGCGCTTGCTCCCTCTTTCCTTTTAAATATTTTGTGACTGTTGGACGCTGTCGCGCTGTGTTCATCTTTGTATCGATGTCGTTCTTGTGCCCTTACGTGATGTTCTCTTCATCAACAACAGCTTGTGTTGTTTGTTTGGTTTTCCGAACTTCCAGCTACATACATACATACATACATACATACATGCATACATCATACATACATACATACATACATACATACATACATACACATACATACATACATACATACATACATACCATACATACATACATACATACATACATACATACATACATACATACATACATACATACATACATACATACATACATACATACATACATACATACATACATACAGATTAATTGCTTGACCTGCCAAAAGCCTATCAGGGCAGAAAGGCATTATCCCAACTTTAGGTTTTAACAGTGTTACGATTCACTTGGAGCCGCCATGCCCGGACCACATGCAAACGCAATGGAAATAGCGTGGCTAACGATCTCGTTCGTCAACATGAACAGACGTGTCCGTCGCGAGGATCAGAGGAATGTGCGAAACCTGACGTACCGCCTTGCGACCATCTCACCCCCGTTGGGGACGTTCACCCCGCTACGACCACCAACCTTCACTGCTGTCACCCACCCTCACTACTTTGTCGTGTTTGTCCTGTCGTGCAGCGGGGGCAGGTGAGGGAGAGAATGCCCGAATGGTGGAGGGTATAAGAAAACCTGCAAGAAGCCACGTGGAGAACACTTTTGCTTTGCCTTAGCGTGCAGGTGCATGCACGCTCAACGTTTCTCGTATGTTTTCTTTGGACCACACTACTCACCCGTAACCATGTATTATACTTGTGTTATTTGTTTTTACATCGCCTTGCCTTTCCTGCCAGACCCTGTCTGATGGTCAACCTGGTTCGAGCTCAAAGCAGACACTGTTGAAGTTCCACCAAACCCCGGCCTGTAACAACAGCTATACACACTGTCGTTTGTGGGTAACAGTAGTGGTATTGATTGATTGACGACAGAATCAAGGGGTTTAGCGTCCAGAATCAAGCCAGGAGGTATGAAGGGTGTCTTTTTTTCATTTATTAAGCAAATTTAATGACTGTGTGAACCCGCAGAGAAAAGAAACGATGCTTAAAATGGCCATAATGTGCGCGCAAGCTGATTAGAGATCTATAATTTGAACATAAAGTGCAGCTATACGAAGAGAGAATGAACTTCTCAATCTCCGATTTCAAAACCAAGGCATACTGTCTGTCGATTTCATTCAGCTCTCGGGAGAATTAAAAATCATTAAGAGAAGCTCTGGTCTATTCTAGTCTGGAGGATCGAGTTTATTTTGTGTTTGCAAGCGCTGTCCGCGCAGTGGTGGAGAGGCGGTGGGGCGTCGCCCAGGGCGGCAGAAAACGATTTGTCCCCCCGGGCCGATTGCCTCCGCGGCAGCAGCAAGAATACGAGCAAGACGGCAGCAAGGGCCGGGGGAAAAGGGAGGGGGTGTTGCATGGAGAAGAGGGCGAGCGGCCCGAGTCGGTACAGATGCAGCTGGTTCCGCGTGTGCACTTCATCGGCAGCGGCTCGGGCGGGGACACACCCCGGTTTTCCGCAGTTCCTGGGTCGTTACGAAGAAATTAGAGGCGCATATTCAAGCGAACCAGCATGCAGATGTTTCAAATGGCCGCAAGTGCGACAGCAGAAAAAGAAAATGACAATGAAAAAAAAAAAATTGCCGCCGACACAAAACCGGCACGCGCTCACTGCCGGACTAATTATACTTACCTTTCGCTAATGAAGGATCCAGAACCATAAGCAGCAGCTGGCTGCCTCTGGAGCAAAGTGCTCTGACCAGGCTGTCATCATACGCTGTGGCAAATGACTAGGGTACCTCGATTTGCGGAGACCGATCTCCAGAAGTGAGTCAGCCATTAATTAACTTTAAGAGTCTGTTTATCAAAGGGGCATCGCGTTGCACTGAGTTGTGCTTTTGGGTGACAGCGTCAACGCTTAAGGTGGGACAGAGATTCAATGTGCCTGGGTTTGGTCGTGTGTGGTGTGGCGTTCATCATGAAAGCGCTTATGAAATAGTATGAGCCTATATGGTGTGTTTGAACATTGTAGAGAGACAGTCTTCTTTGACTGGCGTTGGTGTTATAGTTACTATCAGTGCATGCACCCAGGTTCGCGCGTCCGGGGTGCATGCACTGATTGTTCTTACCAACGTATAAATTCTTCGTGACTGGCATGTGTAGGTAACCAGACTGTTCTAATGACAAAGCATGACCAACGCTTAAGACAAACAAAAAAAGAAAAACAGACAAAAGAAGGAAAACCGTTTTTTTAAGTGTAATAATGAATGTTTTAGGAACATAGAATACAGAATAAATGTTTCTCCTGGTCGTTTCAAGACCGCCAAAACAATTAATTGCATCCATCAGGATCGCATGGCTGGGGTACACGTGCACTTGCAACAACCGTGTGTGTGAAAACAAAAACGATAAGTTGAATTGTGTACGATTCTACGAAAAAACCCCGAGTTCTATCTGCATAGATGCTGGTTGAGATTTGCTTCCTTGCTGTAGTACTACAGTTTACTTCAAAGCTGTCAGCACATTCAAAGTTGTCAACTATCACGCCACTTCCGAGTCGTAAGAAATAACGCGAAGTTTCTTCAGACCTTGCAACGCTCTGTATAAATCAGAGGTCTCACAGCCGTCAGAGCCTGTTTAGTAGGTCTCAAGTGAAAATGCGGCTTTCGCGGTTATAACTGGAAGTGTTACCACAAATAAGCATCAAGAACTCTAGATGCAGTCTTAAACCTTCCAATAATGAATGATCCTGGCCAGAAAGGATGTACAGCCCTCCGACCACATACATCGCATATGCAAGACACACCCCAAGCTATATTGTATAGTTGTAGTGACGTGAAGAAAGCATTCGTTTTTTCTTTCTCATTTTTTCGGTTTATTTTTTCAGGGAAAGCTGCGACCATAGCTGTGAAAAAACGCATACCGCGATGCAAACAGTGCAGCTTCGACTTCAGGAGGCGTTGAGTGCATGAGCAGGTTTGAAACGCTGTGCTTTTGCGTCTCCCCATGAGGCGCAGAAATTCACGATCACCACGAGCACACAATCAAACTTGAATTTATTTTCCCGGTCTATAAACATTGTACATAAGCAGACACTCGGGCAAGGAGGGATGCGTACATCGTCAAATGCAAACAACACGTATACGGGATAAACAGCAGCAGCAGCTGGTGCTACACAGGTAACGCTGCGCAGGAATGTCTCCGAAGCGCAGCAATCAAGCGTAACGCCAAAGGAAAGAGGAATCATCTCTCCGCTACTATCCTCTTTCCACACAGAGGGCGTAGCTCTACTTGCATATCAAGAAAAGTGAACGATGTCGATGTGGTGCCATCTGTATGTACAGTTGCACACACACTGCCCTTGTTGTGTGTACATGCATGTGTTTCACACAAACGACAATGGTGCACACCATCTAGGTCTCGCGTAACCCTCCTGGTATTCCGTCGCTCTCTTTCGTTTTTTGTTTCCTTTTTTTTGCGTAATACAACACGAGCACACTTTTGCGCCGTTTTGAAGCTCTTATCACTCCAATGGTAAATTAGGATGAATTATTTGCGAATCATTCGGCGACGGCAGCTTCCTGTTTGTACGAAGTAATTTTTCATACGTCGAAAAGCTCACCTTTTTTTTTTTTTTCTTGAGTAGCAGAAATTGTTGAACGCCAGCTCCAATCGATTATTACGTGCAAAGCTGACTATTCGCTGCCCAATCACAGAGATTTTTTAGTCGCTGATGCAATATCATTTTGTGCTTGCGCGCAATATTCCACGTGAATGAAATATTAGATTTTATCGCGGCTAGTGCTGAAGCCTTCTCGATGTTTTCATTTTAATTGTCTCGGCTAAGAAACGCGGAATAAATGCAGTAAGGTTAATTCATGGATATGTTGGACTACAAAAATACTTTTCAATGTTACCAGCGACATTGCCTAGAAACTGTTAGATAGAGTTATTTCTTATTATTATTTTCCCGTGCGCGTAGTAATAAGCTGCTTACGTGCAATATGACAAGCAGATAGATATACTTACAAACTACAGACAATCAGAGAAATATCCGTGCTCTCATTACAGACAGACACGCGCGTCACAAAAAACTGCCGCTACAGCGAAATGTATTAGGGGACCTGTCGCCATGGGTTATTTGTTGTCTGATACTTCTATTGTCTGTAGCTGACTGCATAAACTAGAGAATCTATCAAATAAATATGTGAAGCAGTGAGCTCATAAATATGTGGTCGTGTGGATTTATGCATAATTTCGCAGGAATGAAGAACGAGACATACACCAATGTAAGAAATAAAACGGTAACAAAATAAATGCTTGGTCACCGGAATAATAAAAAAAAATGTTCTGTTGTTTTTGTCCGATGTCGGACAAAAACAACGATGTCGGATATGATGTCGGATTAAGAGGAAGAACAAAACATTAACATTCGACAAACATCGATAACATTGCGCTTTTCAATGCAGGTGAGAATGCGATACTTTGAATAAGCATTTTTACTATTGCATCTTTTTCAGCGTCCATCTGTAGGATGCCGCGCCTATTTTTGGAGACGTGAAGCAACTTACGCCTACTCCTGACGTAACAATTGGCCTCGAATATTCGGATCATGAAGGGCTAATCCTGTCACTAATAATGCAATCACGTAATTTAAAATAAAACACCTGTTTTACTGAAGTATGCGTGAACTGTTCTTCAGGAACCTATGGGCGCCTCAGTGCACAGCCTCCTTTTAAGTGCTTCGTTTTGAAGCGACTATGCCTACGCCTCCATAGGTGAACCGACATGCCCGACTATATAGAAACAGACACACCGAGTATTAAGTTACTGATGAAATGGCCGTGCTTGAAAGGTTTTAACGCTTCCATTAAAGGTTCCTAGCTGCAGCAGTGTTGCGTAGAACGAAAGTAATGTAACACTACAGCTCAGACAGTTGAGGTGCCTATAGCTTTGACAAATCAATGTGACAGCTTGCCCTTCACATACGAATAAAAAATGACCATGCTCTCCGAGACGTTGCCAATCTTTTCATTTTACACCATTCTAGATGGTACAACAAATTAACATACTGCGGAACAGATGAATCTATGCTACTGGATTAGCTCTCGAAGATATAGCTCATATCTAAACGCTATAGGTTTACAAAAGTTACTCCACGCGTTCGACTACGAAAGTTATCGCGTGTAATAATTTTTTTCTCTCTCACTTCCTCCCCTGCAAGTAGAGTTGATACATCGCGACAATCGTTGATGTACACGGTCGCGATCGTTATAGCTAAGAAGACAACACAGAAAAACAAAAATCCTTCTGATCCTGGAGTCGGAGGGTGCATGCGGTGCGCGCGATCGCGTCGGGTGTAAACGCTCGCTCGTCGCAGGACCGTCAGAATTCGACGACTGCTGCGAAGAAGCAGCGAAACAAAATTGCTTCCTGGCACGCATGGCACGTTCCTTTCCTCCTAGATGGCACTGCAAATAGCAGGCAGTTTGTGCGTCTCATTCGCTCTAACCTGAATCACTGGCGTCGCGCGGCAACTTGCTAAAGATGTTTCAGAAATTAGTTGCGAATTCCCCAAAAGCAGCTGTCACGCACGATAACTGTTGCAAGAGGCGCACGTTTATCTAAAGTGAAAATTCGCATGGCCTGATTAACTCAAGGGGCGTACGCGAATCGGTCCAATAGGATGCCTGCACTGCAGGTCGTGCATTGTGAGCAGTTTTGCCATTACTTTCTTTTGTCTCATTTTCCAAAAGCGCGTTAGAAGAAATCATTTTGACAAAGCAATCGTCCTACGTAGGCCGCCAATCATGTCGATTAACCATACGCGAATGCTCAACGAACACATTGATTTAACCTTCGCGAATAAATTACCCCACCTTCTTTATCATGACCACCTTGTTAATGGTTATTACATGCAGGCTGCCCGCTGTTACCAGTGACTCAGGATTTCATTGCGCCGCACGTGCAATCAGTTTTACACTCATAACATTCCTTAGAAAAGACATTGCACTCTGTCGGTGGTAATGTGGTATGCACGACACTTCGTATTGTGCGCTGTGTAAAGGAGCCTTCCCTTTCTGGACGATGGGCAGCAGAGGACAGTGAATGTCAGGTAAAGGCCGGCGCTGACAGAGTGGTTGCATCATCTCTCACTACATTTCGACTAAGTGGACAGAAAGGTTTAACTAGTTTGAGCACGCTCTTTCCTTCCGTTTAAAGAAAGCGTATTGTTGTTTGCTTTTCGTAAAACTTACAGTTAACTTAGCTGCCACGACTTCAAACGTCCAAACAGTTACCGAATACCTCATGCGTTCTTGCACAAGCTTGAAAACTCTAAGTGAAGCTCATGACAATTGCTGCATAAAAAAAGGAATCGATGTATGTGGAAGTTCAACTTTTTAGCTTAATATGTGATCTTTCTTGTCGAATATATGCTTGCGCCTTGAGTCAAAATGGTTTGACATGTGACTATAATTTCGAGACACTGCGAAACAAATATTCATACTGAAATGCCTTTTGAACACGCAGATTTGGTCCATTAGTTGTTGGCCTAGGAAGCGAACATCAAGCTGCTCGCTTAAGATACGTCGCGAGGGGCGCGTCGTAAAGCCTGTTAACCAAAGTTTATGCTCTCCCTAGCTCAGAAGCTCTTTCTCAGAGCGTACTCATATCATAATGTCAAGCGAGGTATAGGCATCTTGTCTTGTAGTACTTGTAGTGTTAACAGTCTAAGACGGCATGCTCTCAGCGTACCCTTTTACCATGCCCGCCCCGCAGGTGCATAGTTAAACAGCGCCTGGTCGAAGCAGCAACGGTCCCTGCGAGCGCTGTATATGAGAGAGTGACCACCAGTCCGGCAGCGCCGGCGGGCAGGTGCGGCAAGCGCACACCTAACAGCGCGGCCACCGCTCACGCCCAGAGGGGAAAACTGCGCGTGCGTTCAAGGGATCGGCTTTATCCAACTGGCCTCGCCAACCACGGAGGGGCTCGGATGGCACTCACCGCTGCCGCCGTCTTCGCGGAAACGCTCGCGGAGCAGTCCGGAAATATGGGCTCAAGTATCAGCAGCCGGACGTTACCTTCAGCAGGAGGGGGCTGGAGGTGAGGAGGTCGCCTTCCCTAACCCTTTTTTTGCTTACCTACGCCCCGCGGCCATCCCCGTCTTCCCGCAAACTCCAGAGCTAAACTTCCTTCGGGATGCTTCTTGCGTGACAGTCACCATCGGCCATCTCTCCGCTACCCCAAGGCTACCGTCGAGGTGGCACTACACACTCGCTCGTGCAGTGTGTGTGGTGCGCTCATGCTAGTGGTGACAAAGTGTATACCTGCTCTTGTGATTGCATCAGAGGCCAAGCGAGCGGATAACATCGTTGCTAGGAAAGTACTTCGAAGAGGATGGATCACCAGTGACAAGACACTCATCAAATGCCTATGCATAGGTCTTGCTTCGGCATTTCAATGCGGCGCCTCATCGGCAACGTAGATGCGATATAATTCCGCCGGAACTTGTTTCTAGAGTTAAAAGTAAACGGCTTTGTCCTGAACGTATGATCAATGAAAAAACAGTTTTCGTAATTTCCGGCACCACTATTTGCCCTAGTTCCAGCTTCTTTAACAATCACTGCAAATACGTGCCAATTAATGATGAAGCTGCGTTAGTGTCAAATTTTTTAAGCTATCCGTCAAAATACTTAAACAATGCAAAATCAGTGATCTCGCTGTTGATCACACTCCGCTCAGTGCGTAGGTATATACAGTTGCTTTTTGTTTTGTGATAATTCCACTGTGGCGCTGCTTCAGGCTTATCTCGTCCACTCTTATGTATACGGCCTGAAGGGGTCATGGAGCCTTTTAATCCTTTGACTGTTACAGTAATTTTTTCTATCTGTGCATACATAACAACATGAGATCGCGTTTACAAACTGTGCGAGATAAGTATTGCATTTTTAATAGTCGGGCGGCTCCACGACCTATTCCGGGAAAATTAAAGGTACCAAATTTTTTATTTGCTACATAGCTGGGCTTGTCTATACATTTTTTAATATCGCTAAACAGCGTATCTGTACATAAATTAAAACTGTTCAATGAATTTCTTAAGGGTCTCGAAGCTTTTGTTCTTTCCGTAGAACGCTGGCGTATTGTAATCGATATGAGGTGCATCTCATGCTATCCCAGCTTCTGTATCTAGAAATCCGCACGCGGCTTCAGACCCGCTTGTTCAGAAATGAAGCATGCGTGCTTTGCGCTCAACATTTTTTCAAGTGGGCAAGACAGAGACCTGTGAAAACAAATGTGATTCATGGCTAACGTCAACAAAAACAACTTCCGCTCTCCATAACCTCCGACATGTGAACACATGAGAGCGAATGCAAATAACCCGTCGCCTGTCAACAATCAACAGATCATCCACACTTCAACAGCATGTTTTCCTCTCTCTCATCGCAAAACAACGTGTACCAAGGTGCTTCCCTGTAACTTTTCTTTCAAGCACGCGTGCAGCAACAACAGCGTAACAAACGTCGGTGCACTTCTCCACACTCACTGGGAGGATACAAGTCGCGGGCAACCCAGGCCCGACCCTCTATAGCCGCCATCAGCGGACTATACGAACCGGTTCGACGCGTTGACAAAGCTCTCCCTCTCTCGGTCGATTCGAACGAACGCCGGGCCACTACGGGTCCGGATCCATGACGCGGTGCTTCTTCTTGTCAGGCATGAAGCAGGCGAGGAAATCTATGGGCAGCGGGAAGATGATGGTGGAATTCTTCTCGGCGGAAATGGTATTCAGTGTCTGAAGGTAGCGCAGCTGCAGGGCTGCTGGGCTTAGGGACATCACGTCCGCGGCCTCTTTCAGGGCTCGAGACGACTTCTGCTCTCCTTCGGCGGCAATCAACTGCGCACAGAGGGAGAGAAAAAGGCACGTCGCTTTGTGCAGGCTCTGCTTTGTCCACTCGGCTGCTCCAAACAGCCACGCGCGGCCGACGAGAGGATGCATTCAGAGAGCTCTCCTTTTGTAAGAAGTGTTTGCCATTAGCCGGTCACCACCACTATCAACTCATCCATCATAAGGATGGGTCCCCCGGTACCTGCTCTTATATTAACCATTCTTGCGTACGAACAATCCGGGTCAACAATACCTGCTGTTGCTTCCAACCATGTCGAACTATTCTAGCAATAAATGCGGGAGTCCAGGTGTTACCTTCGTTATTTCTGGAAGCTATCGTGTTTTCTTTTTTTTCTTCAAATCAGTGATAAGAAGAAGCCAGGCATGTGCTAATGAAACAAACCCGAAACAACAGAAAAGATGATGCTGTGCGCAATACAATCTGCTCCATTAAAGTAACCAACATTATGAAAATAAATTGCAACACCCGTTTAGTTTACCTTCCTTGAGAGTTGTCGTCAATTTCAAAAGCAAGAAAAATAAATGAAGTCAGAGCATCGCGTTGCTGTGAGTTTAAGGCCTATACGGTGCAGGTTTCGTCTTTTCAAAATGCCGGATACTCTAGTGGAATAAGACTCTTAACACAACTCTACAAACGTAAAGTATTTCCGAGTTTGTATAAATGAGAGCAGTCACACAGGTCCCCGCTCTGTGAAATTTCTCTGTCACAATATTTCTTCCTCGAGCGCCGTAAATTACTTACGGCGCTCGAAGAATTACACTACTTAAAGTCTCCCGACGGAGCACAGCGCAGACTTCACTAACTTCCCGCGAACATTCCCACGCCGAATAGTTGTTTGGGGGGGGGGGGGGGGGGGGGTACACCCCAATAACTCGACTGTACTCGTGTAGACGCTGACAGTCTATTGGTACAACATTTCTCTGAAGAATCGCCAAGGAGCGTCACTAAACTGTAATTAACCACCTCCGTAAAAGGACGGCGATGCCATGAACTTTCTCGGGTCGTGTGTCGAGTGCCGCAGCGTTCTAGAATACTATGCATAATTAGGCTGCATGTGCATCAATGATTTAAATGTAAACCATCAACTTTATTTGTAAGTCCCCCCCACCCTTTTTAGGCGCCTGTCTGTCTATGACTGTCTATGTAAGCATGTGAAAAAATAGCAGTACAGCAATATAGTTGGCATGTATTTTTTCAACATACACTCGTTCTTCAACATGAAGCGCCCCCTCAGCTATTGTTGCTTGATTTTGTTGAGGCTTCATTTGGGAATTGTGCTGTAGGATAAAAATAACTGCGGTGGCAGGTCGTACAGCACTGCGATAAGTGAAACATAGGGGAGTATACTATTTCTGCTTAAAGTTCAGTTTTTTTCCCCCTCGAAAGCTCTGATGGTTTGGTGCTATTTGTGTCACGAATTGACACGTGTCCTCAAGTAAACAGAGAACCTGTACCACTATTGGCGCAGCAAATACGTCCGTAATCTTTCAGAGTTATTTAGTCGACCATACAGAGAGCATACTTCGTGAGACAACATACCTGAACCGGGGTGGCTATGACACGCCACTGTAAATCATTTTGAGAAGTGCGCCGGGGCCAGATGAGTTCGTAGAAGGTTAAAAAGAAATCATTATCAAGTTATAGCATATACAGAAATCTTAAGGTAGGCAAGTTCGCAAGAAAGTGCCGAACGGTGAAAGGATGTGTTTAATCATACTATTGGGAGAAACCGTTATTTCTGGCATCAATCAAGGCGCACACACCTGCGAAATCGACAGATCCGCCATTGCGAAGCGGTGCGAAGATGAAACTATTAAATATTTTAAAATAAATTACTGACAAATTAAATTAATAGCGTTAATCTAATGAGTAGCCCTCTCTTAGGCCTTCACAGCCTCTGTCTAGAGAGAACTTTCTCGCAGTATATCGATGAAGATTGATTGATTGAACAACTTTATTGAGAGTCCTGCGAAGTTAATTCCGGGCGGGCCTCAGCTCCGGCCTAGGCTTTGGCCGCGAGCCCTTGGGCTCGGGCGGCTTCCTCGGCTCGCTGCACGGCCCATATCAATGAATATCAATGACGAAAAAAAAGTCTTCGAGGTGTATGGCCGGGTACGCCCATAAATAAAAGAGAGTGTCATGTGGCCTGGCAGTGGAGCTCAGTAGCGCTTTCCATTGAGGAGCGCCAGTGAACGCCTTCTCCGATTGGCGGCAACCGCGCCGTTCGGGGAGGATCAAGCAAAAGTAAACGGGCGCATGTAAAGGGTGGCGCGGGGCGGAGGAGAGCGACCACGTGTTACCCCGCCGTCTTTCCGGCGGCGAGGCGATAACAGTGGGCAATTTGTTTCTGTTATGAATTCCGAACGGCAACAAGCACTCGGCGAAGCAATTTGTCGGACCAGCCGTCCATCCGACGGCCGTTCCCAGCTCGAAAGAAATGCGGTGGGCCCATTCCCTCGCTGCGGAGCTTGTTAGGCCTCTCCGAAAGCAGTTACGAAGCGCACTGATTGCCCGGGCGGCAGCCAGCCGCATTAGCACGTTCGGAAGTAGCTCCTCGCCGCGCTATTTTGCCGTATCAACCGAAGGAGGAGGAAACGCCGAAATGGAAACCAATAATAGCATTCCAGGGGCTGCAAGCCGCTAACAGCCGTCGGACACCTTCATTAGGCCTAACGATGGACAAATCTCGACTGCTGCAAGGGGTGTGTGTGAGGGGGGAGGTGGGATATTGCATGGGGCCAAGGCGTCTGCGCAACCATCCGCGGCAGCGGGCGGCACGTTCGCGCGCGCCGGCCCGGGGCTTTGCGGCGCTCCGAGGAAAACCATTAGGAAGCGAAGTCACGTTAAGAAAAAGCCATTCAAATGGTCGCCGCCGAGAGGAGCCGGCGTTTTGCATGGGAATGGGCGCCTTCCGGGAGGTCTCGTCGTCTAGTTTGTCAGGTCGGACGGGGACGCGCGAGGACAAGTCTCGCTGGCCAAAAAGAAGACCCCCCAGACTCCTCTTGCCTGGAGAGGACACCGAAAGCAGATCGACCGGTAACATCGCCATAAACCTTTGTCGTCACGTCAGCGTCATTTCAGGGAGCGATAGAGAACACCGACAGGGACGTTGAAAGCGTGCGTGCGACGACCGACCCGAGCACAGGAGAAAAGCTCGTACCCACTTGTCCTAGCCGCTTCCTCATTGTTCCACGTGTGACGCTTTCGAGACCCTTTGCTGGCTGGCTGTGCTTGCTAGGGCACGTATATGATCGTTCGGACGAGAAGAGGAGGGTTTTTACCTTTGCTCGTGCTTCTCTGGCAGCCTCAGCTTCGGCGGCCATGGCTCTCTGCAGTTGAACCGGTAAACGCACGTCCTTGCTGCAGATTTGTAACGCAGAAAAGAAACGCTTTTAGTGAAGAAAGAATGCAAAGACCAAACAACGAACAATGTAGCAGGACACGGACAAGCAGCAGATGAAACAGTCACGATGCTGCTAAATTCAAGCGCTAAATCAATAGCGTAAACTGCACTCATGTCTTGTCTTTCACACTATTTTTCTGCCTTTCTGCTGCACGTAGCAATACAGGCTCAGCCTTTGACCGCTGGAAGGAGTGGAACTAAAGAATTGCTTTTTAACAGCGAAGCTGTTTACCAGCAGTAATTTGTGGTGCGTTGCAAGACACTACCAAGAAAGAAAAAGAAAAGAAATTTTCTTGCCAAGGCGGGATTCGAACCCGCGTACCCCCGGGTCCCAAAGCGAGCGTCGTAACCACTAGGTTATAGAGCCGCTTTTTTTTCTCTTTAATGCATGGAAAACAAAACTGAAGGTATATTACAGTGCGGATATAGCTACACACTTAAAACTCGGGCAAACACACACATGCGTCCAACAAGTGCTTCCAGTCAGGCGGAGGTTCCTGCGCAGCGTACACACTTCTTACATAAGCTGCACTTCCTTGAAAGAATGATCTTGTAGATCGCGGGCTTTCGGCATGGCGATCACACATTCTAGCTCTCCATAGGGAGCTAGAATGTGTGCTATACAAACCCAGTACTATGAACATATATCAATTTGACCACCTGAGGTTCTTTAACGCGCACACAATGCAAGGTACACATTCGTTTCTGCATTTCGCCCCCATCGAAAGGCGGTTGCCGTGGCCGGGATTTCATCCCGCGACCTCACGCTTAGAAGATCAACACCATAGGCACTAAGCCACCACAGCGGATTCTAATAAACTTCTAACAATCCTTTTTAGTTTTTCCATTCTTATGCAACGGGTTCCTTGACTCAAGATGATCCCATAAAAAGCAACAGATACGAAACTACATACATATGCCCCTGTTACGAGACAAGTACTCGAGATAAAGAAGAATGCATTCAGCTTTTGGCCGCAAGATCAGAAAAAAAAGAAAAAGAAAAATAACTGAAAAGGTTTTTATATGTGCCTATCCAACTCCGTTGGGATGGTGTAAGTTGACCTGCGCTACAGTGTGGCGCACGTCAGTTTACATTTCAACATGCCCCTGCACTAGGCCATATATACTTAAGCTATACGTAAAATGAATGGAGAAGAGTATGCAAAGCATGCAGAAAACGTTCGGTGCCGCCAATTAACATAAACATAAGTATATAAAAAAGAGGACACCAAAACCGACCAAACAGCCGTTAGAAAGCACTCCTTCACCGATCGCATGCAGAAAAATCGACAGAATAATACGGCTTTTTGAAGAAGCGACTCACATTTCCACCCGCTCTACCTTTATGCCCCAAGCATCGGTGCATTCGTCCAGGGCGCTCTGCACAGGAGAAGAAAAGGACGGTTTCAAGAGCAGGAAAGGTAACATGGTTGCGGACGCCACACTGCAGGCCTGTTTTATTCGTTGCGAGGCAGGTAGACAACAGTGGCTAACAGAACATGTCAAAATGGTTCTGCGATGGGCTAGAAGGATGCGCACATTTAGCAAAAAGAAGGAGGGAGGAGGAAAGAGAAAAAGGCAGAAGGCAGGGAGGTTAACCAGAATAACGTCCGGTTGGCTACCCTACACCGGGGGAATGGGAAAGGGAACACAAAGATGACAGGGAGAGAGGGAGAGGAGGGAATGAAAGAAGGGGAATTAGCGGTGAGTTCGCTGACGCGTGTGTTCTTGCACTAATAGTCACAGACGTTGACACAAGCCCGTCGTCCTCAAGAAGCACAAAAGTGCCTTCACCGCTTTATGGGCCGACGAGCGATGGAGGCGGTGTTCCAGCAGCACCTGCACAGAAAGCGTCCGATTGTGCAGATTTCTTTAGCGCGTTAGCAAGTTCTTGTCTTTCGGGGGCATATCGTGGACAGTGGCACAGCAGGTGGTCGATAGTTTTGTCGATGCCGCAGACCTCGCATGCTGCACTGTCGGTCACTCCAATTAATGTAGAGTATGCCTTTGTGAAGGCAACTCCTAACCAAAGGCGACAGAGAAGCGAAGCTTCTCGTCGAGGAAGTCCAAATGGAGGTCGGAGTTGCAGTGAGGAGTTTAATTGATGCAGTCGTGTAAGTCGTAAGTTTGGCGAGTTCCACTCTGTCAGTGAGAGACTGCATGCCAGGTGTCGAAGCTGCCTTGCGGCGTCTGTCCTCGAAAGTGGAATTGGAACACTGAGCTCTTCTTCGTGTGATGTGCGAGCAGCGTTATGTGCGGAATAATTGCCACTGATTCCACAATGACCAGGTACCCATTGAAAGACAACCTCGTGGCCTTTTTGTTGGACGTGATGGTGAAGTTTCACGGTTTTGTATGTAAACTGTTCATGACAGCCGCGTCGGAGCAAAAAAAAAAAAAAATGTCGCAGTTTCGCCCGAAAGGCCAAGCATCGATTGCGATAGCAAATTAGTAGAGAGCTATTCGCAGTAGGGATAGTGGTTCTATCGGCTGCATAAACTTGGACACATTCGCTTACTAACTGAATTAACAATCGTGGTGTCAGCGCGCACAAGCAAACATGAATAGATCACACTAAATGACAGCAGACAACGACTGTCAAAACGCTGGCAGCAAGCGCAGCCGCCGCAGCGGGCGAAGGATCGTGCGGTCTATCGCTTCAACGGAAACTGAGCGGCGAATGCACAGCGCATACAAAGGTAAGAGCCGTGTGGAGATAAGAGATGGTGCGGGCGACCGCCAACGCAGGGCAAAGTGCAGAGGAGTTGTGCAGAGGAGAAGTTGTTGGCAGAGGAGAAGCTGCCCCCCCTCCCCCCCCCCCTCCTTCCCGCGCTGCCTTCCCGCTTTCTTGCTTTCGCGTGGGAGATTGAGTGGCAAGATACGCCTTTGGTGCCGGAGCACAGCGCCGCCCCGCCTCCCTCCCTCCCATACCCCCACGGCCTTTCGCGCGACGGTCGCGTTAGCGTTCCGCCGTGCGTTCGCTCCCCGTGATAGCGCGGGGGAGTTCTCCCTCCGTGATAGCGCGCGTTCCCCGCGCGCTATCGCTCGCGCGTACGGCGCGCGGCGACGATTTCATCGCCCTTGGAATCTATACGGAACCTCACGGCGACGGCGACGCCGACGGCAGAAATCCGGTTGAAGTGTCCATATAATTACTATTGCAATAAAAAAAAACGACGCAAATGAGCTTACAAATGCGCTATGAGAGCGTTGGGAACTTGTGTGAATTGCTCGCTAGGTTTTGCATCTCTAGGTTTCGGCCACGGGACCGACGAAGGGCCGGTCCCGCGGACTACACGTCAGTAAGGTCGCGTTGTTTTTTCCTACGTGCTTCTATTCTTTGAACTATATATATATATATATATATATATATATAAAGAGAGAGAGAGCAAAATCGGACCCCTCGGTTCCCTTTCTTCTCGTTCATTACATAACGAGGGCTCGAATCTGGCAACATTGATGCCTTCAGGTAGCATATGTGGGTTTATTGACCAGTTGCCTTCGCCCAAAAAGATCACATACTCGTGACGACTGCGGCAGAAAGGATGATGCACATCTGCCGCCAAGGTTTGCGAGTGGTGGCGCTGGCTAACACTCCCACGGTTAGTTCTAGTTGTAAGACATAAATACCCCAGAAAGTGGATAGCAAACGGCGCCGCGGTCGCTTAATGGTGAGAGCATCGCACGCGTAATGCGAAGACGTGGGTTCGTTCCCCACCTGCGGCCAATTGTATTTTCATACATTTTCATTTTGATTAATTTATCATTTCTTTAATTCAATTAGTAAGTACAAGTAATTTACCCTATGTTGTCCTTGGTGTCATTGTTTGTTGGCTTCTTATGACATGGTTAATAAAAATTGGGCCCCTCGATTCCCTGTCTTCTCGTTCAGATATATATATATATATATATATATATATATATATTATTTTGTGTTCTTTCTGTCTTCGTTTCCCAGCACGTTACACAAAATAAACTTGATGCATTGTAACCTAACTTTTGTGTGCTTAGAATGCAACATAGTGAATAAAACGTTGCCGGAGTACTTCTAAAAGTATTGTCCTCTTTCTTCGCTGTTCTGTTCTGGCATAAATCAGCGCCTCGGATATTACCCCATTTCTTTCAATTCTACATTAAATAAATAAATAAATAAATAAATAAATAAATAAATAAATAAATAAATAAATAAATAAATAAAACTTGTTTTCAGTGTTCCTCGCGAGCCTCACAGCGTTTTCCAGAAAACGCTTTCGAAAGATGCCCTCGAAGGGTCTCTACATGCTCAGTTACCTGCACATCGAGCAAGCGTTCCCGGATATAAACGTTATAAGGATCAGGAGCCACCATGGATTCACCCGCAGTCACACGTGCATGTAGATATAGAAGGTAGAAAGAAGGAATTCGAAGTTCCTCCCTTGGTGGCTGTCCAGCTTCTCTTGCTTAAACTTCACAAGAAGCATGTAGACAGGAAACCGACACACTACACGCTCCTGCATTCAGAATAGTTCAGCGTGTGCTATTGTCAGAGAATCCCAGCCTCAGGTGGACCTACTTAGGACTTCTCACTCGACATAAACCACTACAGCAGAACTCTGCACCATACTGGGAGCAACGAAGTTCATTGCCGAAAATGATGTACCAGAGAACTGGGTGCCCTTCTCGGACTCGAAGTCGGCGCTAAATCTTCTGTGTAGCATCCACGCAGCATTTCCCGGATCTGATGTGGTATTTCAGTGAGTGCCCAGACAGATTGGGTTATCCGGGAACGACCACCGGGCAGACGAAATGGCGCAATGGGCCCATGAGCACAGTGACATGTGCGTTATTCCTCTCTTGAGACATGACATAAGAGCACATAGTGAAGAAGCTTTCCATAGAATGGTTTTCCACAACGTGGTTCTGCGATGAAGCGAATATATCTGTGTATCTGCCAGTGGGCCATTCAGGCTTTCTGTACACTCACTGAAAGACGAAAGAAACTTTGTTTCATTGACTTTTGCTATGTGTGACCTTCACAGACCACTTCCTACCTAAAATAGTGCGTGATGAATTATATTCTTGTGCTTGGGTTGAAACAGATGAGGACATAACAAATATGCTAATATAACGTGTTGGCTTTCTGCCCAACAGAGGGGAGAACTATGCGTCAAGTTTAAAACAATCGGGAGTCCTGCGCTCACTTTAAGGACTAATCTTCGGAGCATGGCTCTCTCAAAACACTGCAAGGAACTTATTATTATTATTATTATTATTATTATTATTATTATTATTATTATTATTATTATTATTATTATTATTATTAGTAGTAGTAGTAGTAGTAGTAGTAGTAGTAGTAGTAGTAGTAGTAGTAGTAGTAGCAGCAGTAGTAGTAGTAGTAGTAGTAGTAGTAGTAGTAGTATTATCATAATCTGTTCGTGATAACCTAGGCTCAAAGTAGTCATAGTGGGCAATCAATTCAACTTTGCTTTATTTTATTTCAACCTCCCGCTTAAGTGTGACATTACGTCATCCACCATTTCTTTTTGAATTTTTCTATTTTATTCAGCATATTTTTTGAGTAATTTTTACCAATCATAGTGTCTTAACCAGTTTCCATTGTCTAACGCTGAGCGCCTGGTATACTATTATATTATGTCACGAAAGTCTTGTGCGTATCTGCGTGACACAGCGTTCTTGACAGGAGAACAGCGAGCGCGGTGTCTTAAAGAAACGAAACGCAAGCCAGACAGCTCAGAATCATTGTTTGGGGACAAGATACGCCCCAAAGGGTATAAACCACAGTGTATAGCAGCGAAATAGTGTAGCAGAAATCACGCGCTTCCCCCTGCTCCGCCATCTCAATCTATCTAAATACGCCTTTCGAAGGAATGATAAAAAAAAGTTCGAGCCTTGCCTGCATTGCATTGGATATCTGCTCCCTATCGGCGAGAATCTCGTGCAGGTTCCGGGTGCCCAGAATATTGCGCAGCGTGGTCTGTGCGAGCAGGCGGGTGCTGTGGTGGGCGTTCTCCACGTTGGCGACGGACACCGCCGCATTGTGCACCCGGTAGTACACGACTGCGTCCACCGACACGGTCACAGAGTCCTTGGTCAGCACCTGCAACGAATCGGCCGTGGGTGTGATCAGGCACAGCCCTGGAGGCGATCGAATATGCTTCAGCGAACAGTCAAACGATCAAATGGCGCGCTTATGCTATTAGAGCGCGCGCCGGCTGAAGTTCCATCAAAGTCTACATCGACGAATGTGGGCTCGGCGGACAATTAATGTCAAAATACCACAGTTTGTCGCTATGATCGCTGTGAAGTCCGCACTTGTGGCGTCCACATTTACAGCTCGAGAAAGACGTTTTCAGTGCCCTCAAGTTTACCGGTTTGAGAAAAAGGCACATTGCAAGGAAATAAAAACCCTACAGAAATTCTCAGAATGTTCTACTAATGCGTAGGCATATTTGGCTCGGCTGCTACTTGGCTTTTGCTTGCATATTTAGCTAACTTATGCATGTCTACCCATCGCCACCAGTCATCTACTATTATACTATTATAACGATTACATGTGTTAACTTGACCAATTATTTGATTTGATTTGATTTACTTTATTTGTCTTTCCAAGAAAGAAAGGAGCAGTCACAAAAAGCTACTGCAATGAGTAGCTTGACGGGATGACAGCCTTTATTTATTTATGCATTTATTTTGCAGAAATATTTTATCAACTGAGCCGAAATGCCATCACAACCGGTTTTTACCGGCATTACTGTAGGATTGTAGGAAACTAAGGAAATGGAGAGAAACCTCTTAATATCCTTTTAACTTGAACCGGGTGTAATGCAAACTGAGGACAAAGTAACTTTCACTCCCGTGAATGTAATGTGGCTCACACAGACATCTGTCTGCTACGCTGCGTCCAGAGTTCGAATCCCCATCAGAAGTATTTTTCTTTTTTTTTTTACGCTACCAATCGTCTGCTATTACACTATTACAACGATTATATGTGTTAACTTGACCAATTATGCATTTATTTTGCAGATATCAGGCGTCATGGGAGCGACAGATTTTGCTGGGGTACTGGCCAAAGAATGCTTACACATTAAGGATAGGACAGAAATCACCGAAAGCTCACCATCAGTCTAACTGGGTAGATGCATTATTTTTCCCCTGTTGCGAGTACTGGGGCCTTGCCCCTGCTTGTCAGTATCTTCCTGGGCACCACGTTAAACAGCGTTTTCATTACATGACAGTTATGTGCACCGTGAGTTCAATATACAAAGATGGGCGCCAAAGAATGTGCTATGGCTATCATAAATACTCGCGCATGAATCGGCCATTCTTTATCAAAATAAGAATAGCACGTGGAAGCAAGGACATTTCGGGCGTCTTGATTGATTTATTTGGATGTATAGTTGGATATGTTGGAAATCTATTATGTCGTTGGCGTCTCCGCAAACTATAAATTGCTCAATGATTAAAAAAATTATGATATGAGGCGAATAAACATAGTGCAGAAATTATGGCAGTCATACAAACTTCCGTCGACATTCAATTGAATTAAATGTAACCCAGCAAAAAAAGAAAAAAAAAGCACGCATCAAAGCGTCTGAAATAGGACGCAATCAATTTAAGACGCAAGTGGAGGACTGGGCAAGACCAATGAGGCCAACTACGTGACGTGTAAGAAACGTAATAATAAAGGTAACGAAACAAAACAAGAACCACATTCCGCAATTGATGCTATAGAACGCGAGTCGCCGAAAACATGAGCGAGCGAAGTTAAGCCAATCCCAAGTACTATTTTCCCACAGCAGCGACCCAGCCGTTCCTTGGTGTTGCAGCACTTGCGCGCGGCTCACCAAAACCACCTATGTAAATGTCCACACTGACCTATCATTCAGTGCAAGACGCAAGCGCACGCACAACGGGATTCCATCCCTTGGTGCTACATGGTCCCGTCGTCTAGACCATCTGGTGTCATTAATAACAGCAAAGATGCCGCCATTGCTGCGGCGCTCCGCAAACTGAGGCTTTGCCCTCGTCAGGACGTTATCGTACTTATGGATTCAAAAGCAGCGCTTCAGCAACCGTTTCATGAACTCTCTTTCTCTCGGCGGCCGCTGGTACGGCAGCCACTTCAGCATAGCCCTGCAATACTAACTGTCCAGCAGAAGGTGCATTCGGCGCGTGGACAGGCAGTACCGTTACACTGAGCGCGACGAAAGATATTCTAACATTTTTGAGAGCTATATAGCTCTCTGAGAATTTACAAATGGCTTTGTTCTTGTGCGCGCACTTCGTCTAATATGTGTGTGAGTAAAGTGTATTTACGTTGTGTATCTTTCACCGATTTCAGTTGGGAGTACCGCAGTGACGGCCTGGGGGCAAGCTAACCTTACCATTTGTTTATTAAAGACCTTACCTCTTTCTCGTCATGTTGGCAAGTATAGGCTGGGGATATAAATAATAATGGCGTACAAATAGTCATCACTCATGGCGTCACGTTCTCCTGAGCTAAGTTTACAGTACTAGTTATTATACACTTACCAACCAGGAGCATCTACACTGCGTCAATAGAACTTCTATGGTCTAATAATTGTAAGTACGGTTGCCACGTGCTTCTTCAAGTCATGTTTTCAAGGGTACTATGCGAACGCAGAACTAGATGACCTTTATTTTCAGAGAGAGGGCATGTCCGCATTACAAGCAACTCTATATTAAGAGAAACCAAATGATCCACTAATAATAAAAACGAATATCCATATGGGGAAGATATCTAAACTACATTTATTTTGTGAGCAAGATATCGTTATTGGGACGAAAATGTACATACTGTTTATGGCAACACTGGCACAGGACGACATTAACGTGCTATCAGCAGTCTTGCACCGGAGCCTGCACTAAACCTTACACTGCGGAATCACAGGATTAACCATCTGTTGCCCACCTTGGATGGGGTGTGGTCTTGTTATTTTTTGTCTTTGCACTCGCTGACTTTTTCGCTTTCTCACGACTGTTCGCGTTATCTCTTTCCACGAGTTGTATTTTCTTTGGCACGTTCACATGCCTTAGCCCCGTCAGGACGACTCATCATCCGAGGAACAATGCCGCCACGGGACTGTGCGATTAGGAAGCTGTGCGGGATTATTATAGCCTTGTTGCACGTACGGCCGCTCCGAACCCTTCCCCTCCCTTTCTCTTCCTTCTTCTGCATCCGCTTCCCATAGCAAGAACAGTGAGGTACCTACAACGACAGTCGGATGGAACCGCAGACGTCGCAAGGGAAGCTCCCAAAAAGCGAGCGGCCAGCGGTGCAGGCATCGCAAGAACAAAGGTTTGCCCCTTCCAATCAGTCACAGAAACTGGGCGCCCCGTTCCACTCAGATGGAGACCGCACTGGCGCGAATAAAGCCTCGCTTTTGCAGCAGCGGCACCGGAGGGATTGGCCCAGTCGCCTGGTCTTCCCATTTGCTTTGTCTTCACATCGGAGCAACGACGCTGCAGTCAGTCGACCAGGCGTTAAGAACAAGGTCGCCGAACCCTGCACCATTCCCGGAGAGTTCCGCTTCGCCATCCAGAACTTTTGCCCGGCCTTCGTCGGGCCCCGGCGCCTTTGTTGTTTTCTCATGCGCCCCGTGCCACGCAGCGTCTCGCGTATACGTAGCTGGCAGCCGAACGGCCTTTCTGGTCCCAGTGTTGCAGCGTATCAAGCCTCCCTTCGCAGTACATTAATCCCCATTCATCTTGATCGACCGCTTGTTCCAGAGAACAAAAATTAACGGCGAAAAGCGGGACAAAAAATGAAAAAAAGGGGCGACCGGAGCAGGCGTCTCGGAGCAGAGCAAGGAAAACCAGGCTTTACTGCTGGCCGGTGCTAGTAGAGTACATTAGCACGCCCTCCCCTGCAGCCACGCTGGGACAGCAACTGTCGCCCGTGGTGACCATGGCGTGGGCACGGAGTGTACGCGCCATAAAATCGTATCAGCGGTTTGCAACGCCTCCTCCATATCGCGCCACGATAAAACAGGATTTGAAAGACCCCCTGGTCTGCCGCGCGTATTAAAAAAGCGTCGTTCGGGAAAAAGAATACAGCAAACTGTCGCCACCTTTCTAGGTCAACGCTGCCTCATTCGGCCAAGGTTTAGGAGGGAGAAAGCTGCGTTATAAACAACGTCCTCGTACAGCGCTTAGCTAGAGACAAACTGCCATAGGATCCCATAAACATACGTGCGCTTCCCGTGCCGTTAGTTCCGCGTAGCCGTCCGATATATTTATTCTTGCGCTGTCGGTATGGTTTTTCGTATTCCCCGTTGAATATTTTGCCCATTCTGGTATATTTTTATATTTACTCGTTTCTTTGGGATGAAGAAAACTCGAACGCGCACATTGCGACCTTGAAGCGTTTATTGACGTCCGGCGTTGATTCTACTCCTTTATCGATCTGTTCTAGTCAAGCATTATTGGTGGTCTTTCGCATATCTCAACGATATTTTTGGAAGGCTTTGTTTGTTTATCTCGGTTGGCTGCCGCAAGTTCAAATTTTTCTGTTGTGCTAGCGAAGCTCTTTCGGATCACAAGCGCAGGATTCAAAACTTTCAGATGTTTGGTTTCCGGAATTGTTTCAAGATATATAAATGTGAATTACACTAAACGCACAACCTATTTGAGCCTTCAAGGGGCGCACGGATGAAATTCTTTTATGACTGTGATCTCTAGACAACACCGTAGAGGCCTGCATTATATTGCCTGTTGGCTTCATGCACACTATATTGGGTTGTATTATACGAAGTCGCTCGTCAGCGCTCGAATTTCTTACCGCAATTCGATAAATGGATGTCTATAGTTGTTGCATAAACGGCTCTTGCTTGACGTGCCGCACCACATATATCACGCACGAAACACCTCGAGCAATACTGTCGCTTTGTACTTCACGCCTTCTTAAGTGTACTTAGTACTTGTTATTCTAGCGTACTATGTTTTCAATTAAGCTTTCGTGAGAACGGTACATAAGAAATATACCGTGTGGCCCAGCTAATGTTAGCCAAGCTGTTCAAAGAAATAAAGAAAGATTAAATAACCATGGTGCAACGTACGATCTTAAGATGTTCGAAGTTCGATCGTCAAGCCTCGGATAACCGAACGCTGTATAGGTCTTAAAATTGTACCTTGCACTACGTTTTTATTATTTACTTTTTTTTAACAGCTTGGCTAACACTAGCTGGGGCGCCCTATATACTGTTCAAATGATTTCAACAGCTTCATACAACACGGGTCAACAAAAGAATACCCTGCTCCGTGCTTCCCGAGGTTACGACGCCAATTGACGCTACTGTCAGTTTCAGTGTAAGCAGAAGACCAGTGCTCGCGAGAATTTGCGGATGCAATTGTACAATTATGACAAACTCTTCTGGCGCCAGTAGCATCGAAAGATGAGAATAATACGGAAGCAGGTTCTCCATAAATTTCTGCCGAAGATGGCTGACGCTCGTCACCAGGCGGATCGGTGCAAAATGATTACTGAAAAGAAAGTGCAGCGCAACATGGTGAAAGACAGACGCACACAAAAAAGCAAAAAAAAAAAAAAAAACGGTACAAGGCCTATTCACACACGCAAAAAGGTTTTTGCGGCTAGAACTGTTCCTAAGAACAGATGCCAGCCAATTGTAATGTTGGAAATATAATTAGCGAATGTGACCGGCCAATGGTGAACAGCAGTTACGAACGAAAAGCTTTGTGCACACCACTCCTGAGCTACAGATAATCACGCTGGTAGCGCGAAAGTACCTTCGCGCGAGGCGCGTGTTGCGGTGAAGTGGAAAAATTATCCCACGCTGCCTCAAGTTGTGCGCGAAAACGAAGAAACGTCCTGGGCGTCTTTGGCAGTGGCGCTGCGCCACTTCGAACTTTTTTTACAGAGTTCAGGTGTTAGAACTGTCTTCCCTGCCTGCGGTGGTCACACTGAGCTCAAAAGAGTGAAATGAAAGCACTTCTCGGCGTAACAGAACCCCCCCCCCCCCCCCCCCCCGTTGCATTTACTCTAAGAATAAAGGAAGCGCCGCTAATTTATTTTGTGGGAACAATTTCTTGTTCCATATCTAACTCCCTTCTGCAGAGGTCACGTGTCCCACGATGGAGTACACTTGCACTCTTCCGATGAATTGCTCTGACCTCGCTTATGCCCAAGCAGGGTGAACGTATATATACTTCACCGAGAAATATGAGAAGGGATGAGTGAGCATACAGGGACTTTCGCAAAGAACGTAGCCAGCACCTAATTTTACTGCGACAGGGGCTCAAAACTGAATTTGGTGTGTCCGTTTGTCTGACCATCCCGTTGCGCCGGCAAGTCGCCGCCATCGTGCCCTCGAGGCCGCCTCCAACCGAACTCCAACCGACCGCCGCATGGCAAAGCACAAACCTTACTGCACCACCACCACCATAGGGAATCGAGCGCATTTCCATTCGACAATGCGCAACCACTGCAGCTCTGGCGTTTGACAATATCTGAGAGGTTTCGTGCACCATGCACGCCCACTTTTGATAGTGGCGGCGTCTGCGCATGTATTTCAGGACACCAGGCAATACTGTAGCGGACGGGGACGACGTTGTGCGCGCCGCAATGCAGGAAACGTTAATATTTGGCGGTGTTTGAATTCCAAGTTTTATACCTACGAATTGAAAACCCTCTTTCACACGGCAGCTGTTTTAGTTCCTCTGACAACGAAGATAAGGCAAGCTCTGCCAGAGAACGTGGAAATGCAGAAAAACATGCAAATGCTCTTATTTTATTCGTAGCGGGATCTCAGCGCCTGCTTTCTTTCTGACTTCTCTTTCTTCCTTACCGTTTTTTTTTTCATCTGTACCCAAATTTACGTACAAGGTGCAGTGGCATATAGGATCTGTTTAATACATGGGCGTGCCATAAGAATCTAACACTCACAAACGTGCAGGCGGCCGTGCTGCAAAACGAGGCAATCAAATCCGGTCCTTCATTCACGGCAAGCATATACTTTTTTTTTCCCCCTTTTCCTTTCAGAAGGTATGCCTCCTACACTGCAGTTGCGGACGCGCTTCTCGCAAGGATAATAATGCCGCCCGCGTCTGCTTTCAAACATCGCCGAACCCATCCTAATTAATGGACGCACTCGTGTTCACGCTTGGATTGCGCCGGCGAAATGGGTTCCAGAAAAAGTAATCGGTGCCGACACACCTTCTCTCCAGGTTCCTCCCTTCGATTTCTCCCTCGGATTGGGTTGTTCTCTCTCGTTCGAACCACTCTTGGCTCCGATGCGAAAGAGAAAAGGAAAACAAAGGGAAGAGCGGACGCGTATGCTAACACGCTTCTGTCTGTAAGCAAAGCGTGAAGCAGCCATTCCAGTACCGATCAGACACTTGCATTCAGCGGCACCTGCGAAATCCAGAAAATGCACTCGATAATGACCGCTTTATCAGCGCTTACATATGCTCTCGCCCTTTCAGTGCTAGTAGTAAATCCAGCGTATGCGTTCGAATTACTTCGACCGCGGCTTCGTGGAGCGACGCCGGCTTTGATTTCTGTTCATGACACGCTCTTTGTCTTGCCAATACGAATGGAAGCTTCTTTCGATTACTAAAATCTGCGTTGCTGATCGTATCCCCTTTAGCACGTCTGATCCACCGAGAGATTTGAATGTACAAGGACTGAAGCTATATAGTATGCGGGGTAACACACGGTCACGCACTAAAGCTTTCGGAATGTGAAATCCGCGTTAAAAGCTCGAGCAATTCCCCGGCTGCACACGCCACCCAGGATAACTAATAAATTGTGTAGGCGTGCCACTCACAATTGCAGATCGAGCAATTTACTTGGAGGCTGCGTTCTTTCAGGCCGCGCAGCTGTTGAGCTCTGAATCACGCCAGTCATTTTTTTTAAAAATCTCGATATCTCGTCATTTTCGTAGGTCAACAAGCAGACAATTACCGCCATCAGCAGTCAAGGATGCGAAGTAGCTTAGGTTTCGGTTGGCCGTCGCGGGGGAAGTGGATGACGGAGAAGAACGTTTCCAGCCAAGCGCGTTGAGTGTGAGCTCATCGCGTACGTGGAACGACGCTTTCCTCAACCGTCCTGCTTTGTTCTGTCAGGTGTGCGTGGGTGATCGCCGCGAGGGGCACTCAAACGAGAGTCGTGCCGGTTTAGCTGGTTCGGTTTCCCCTCGGCGTCTTAATAGTGAAATGAGAAAGCGCATGTCGGGCCGCTAGTGATCCCAAGTATGTCAATCCTTTTGTTCCGCACTGCGAAAAGCTTTGTTGACAGGTGCAACTGCGTTCAGACTATGGATAGGAAAATGGTGTCGTAAGCAACAAATGTGAAATCAAATACAGCGGCACCAATATGACAGTGCGAAATGTAAGCTATCAAGATCAACTGTCCTGCCTATATGCGGGAATGAGCAAGAAAAGCCCACCCACGTAAATAGGAAACTACGGAGTATTTAATGAGCATTCTCGTTTTTACAGGTGAGCCGGCACTTCAACTTTCCTTTTGCAGTTTATAGAGGGTCTTAGAAAATTGCTCGCAAATGATAATGACCAGAAGATGGCGCTTCCATAATTCGGACTGTTCGCTCTCTGCAACAGTCCCGCCCGCCCTCCACCCCCTTCCTCCTCCCCCCCCCCCCCCCAATAAAAAAGGAATAAAAACCACGGAGACCAGTCATGATACATCAAGAGGCATGATACATCACACTCAATGGCACAGAATGATGCGATATATGTATTACATACGATATTATAAGCGCACATCACACTATCATAAAATCCTCAACACTAGTTCTATAAAAAAAATCCACCCTTATCTTGCAAAAGGCGATCATATGAGGATAGGTTGATAAGCTTCGACGAGTCAAAACAATGCAGTAGCCATTCGAGACGCGGTAGGAGAGAGCTGCGGATTAATTTGACAATCTCGAGACCCACAGCTTGGTACACGAGTGCTTCTGCAATCTATATCCTAATGCAGCTTCTGCGACGAGGAATCGACCGTCATGCTCAGCAGCATAACGCCGCAGCAACTGAGCCACCGCAATGGTTTTCTTATTTCTAAACTGAGCCAACGAAACGGTTCGGTCACACAAACTGCAGTTAGCCTCAGCTATAGATTTCTCAGATCCTTCATATTTCACTTATTTTATTGATTTCATTTCTTTACTGTAAGCACTTTTGAGGTTCAGTGCCTAAAAGATCGGATGATTTTTGTGCGAGTCTTTGATTTTCCGGGAAAAAGGATTTAGAAATTTATTCCCTAAGCATTCGCATTTCTTCCCAGGAATGTCCGAGGTTACTTCTGTAACATTAGGCAGTTTCTTTTCTCACTAGAACATTGAAAATTCAACAATCTGTCGCTGTCTGTGATGCATTCTGTGAAACAAGTGCCTGTCGCTTAAAAAAAAAAAAAAAAAAAAAAAAAAACTTACTCACTTTTTTAATGTGCTTCTCGAGTACATTGAAATCAAGCTTTCCAATGGAAAACGAGATAAGACAAGGAAACTCAAATATCGCTGTAATCCTGTCATTGCTTGTTTTCAATTTGATGTCGCTCCAGCAACAGCCATAGCGGCAGCACGGTTAGCAAAGCGAAAAGACGGCGTTTATTCGTCGGTCCGTCCACAAAAACGGATTTCACGCCTCAGGTGCTGACAAGATTTCGCCCGCGATCCTTCTTCACCAACAGAGAACTCCGTGAAACTGGCTACGGCAGACGGAATGGAGAGCAGTAGAACCAATGAAAGCAAAAAAAAAAAAAAAAACATGATAGAAAGAGAAAAGCCTTCGAGATTCGGCAGAGGAGGCAGGCTTCAACAAATTCTGCTTGACCGAGCGAACAAGTCGATACAGAAAAAGGGCATTAGCTAAACGCCCCAAGCCAATAGGCGTTCACGTGGCAGCGCGCCTAGGCCACGGGAATCGCATCGAGGCCAATATGCATGCGTCAGGAAACCGGAAGGCTCGAGTGAAAAAGTGTAGAAAACGACAAATCGTATCTCCTAACCCCCAAGTCCCCTCCTGGTTTTCTTTTCATCCTTTAGTTTTTACAACATGGGTCTTCCAGTTCATATCGTCTATAAATTGAGAGGAGCTGTCGGATACGTTGCTCAGAATTCAGATACACAGGCGCCCACGAATGTGCCGCCAATGCCGATGATTCCCTATGAAGATGACATCGAGTGTGATTACACAACCTGTTCAGCGAAGCAATAATCGGGATTGACTTCGGGATCGCTTTGGTTTGCATGTGTTTGAGCAATAAAGCTGGAGAGGTTCAGTTGTTATACCCTCGGCTTATACACGTAATCTTGGAACATCGCACCTCGTAGCATCTCTGATGAGTGATTCGCAGTGAGAGCAACACCTAAATCGTATTATACACGCCGCACTACACAGTACATTTCGATGCTTACGAGGCTCGAGATTTCAGCGTCCCAAAAACAAACAAAGTAACGTCGTTATACAACCCTCGCTGGTTTTCTTGATCCCTGCACAATTGAGAACACGAGTTGGAATAGAATCCGAGCTTATGTTTGAGCTGCACACTGCCAAACATTGAGCGACCAACTGGGCAAGGTGCAGATGTCAGTATGTGCTATGAATGAATGAATGAACAACTTTATTTGTCAGAATTAAAACCCTGCAGGATCTGCGGGGGTGGGAGGCGACAGAGACATCTACTCGTGGTAGAGCCCCATCACCTCCACGGCTCAGCGCAGGACGTCGTCCTGCTCTCGAGCAAATGCGCTTATCCTTGTCCAACCTGATGCGTGAAGTATATAATCATCATTCCCCTACTTTTATCAAGGTTACATTGTTGAAATTTTCTTTTCAACTTGGAAATCAATGCACGAGTTTTTGTCAACCCTGGCAACCCTGCCACGGCCAAACATTTGCCGTCACTTCCAGGAAACATAAGGTTTCTTTCGTTTCAAACCAGAGGAAAGATGAAAAAATCCACGGTGAAATGCACCACAATTTTCCCAAACTGCAGTTTTAAGCAGTTTGAAAAAATATTTACTGGAACCGCAATATATTTTGGCGCACATTTTTAATACATGCTTGTCAAAGTTTGTATAGTCGCAGATATTCTAGCGAATTTGTTTGCTTTCCATGCTGGCTGGCTTTCCCTGACAATCGAAGACCCTCGCAAACTTATGCATTAAGATAATTTTGTGAAATATAGGTAATTTACTCGTATATTAACGATTATCGCATAGCCCCTGACGTACGCCGCCGCGAATATTTAGGCGAAATACCCCTGAAGCTTATTAATCCCTCTCGCGTTGTGCCTACTTCGTTCATCAAGCACTTGGTATACATGCGCCTTATCTAATACACCGAAGCCGGGTACTTTCCAACTTCCATCTCCTTAAAGCAGCATTGAGACTCTTTTTATAACATGGTAAGAAAACATTCCCGATTCGCAGGTAATGCTGCTTGGAACATGCGCGCCAAGTATAATTCCGCTGCATGCAGCAGGGAATCTGCAATCCCGCAAAGCAGATCGATTGCTCTCTCCTGTGGCATTCGAAACACACGTTTTTTGTTCAATTTTATTCATCATTATTCATGTATTCATCAATTATTCATTATTAGCGGTACGGGTCTGTAAGCACATTTTCTGTTCATTTCCTGTCCTACTTTCTAACTTACTGTGGTGCAACCTACATGCTCTTTGTGGACACTCTACGAGGGAATGTTAACAAGCTAACTGGTTAAAAGCAACCTGCCCGTATTCACAAAAGTTACCTGCTCTCTTTCTCTGTCGTGGGTGATTGGCCATAACCGCGGCTATCGCCAGCCTGATCGCTATCGTGAATGGCGGACGCCCGAACCAGACACCGTAGGACGATCTGGACAACACCAACGCGATGTCGGCTATGTCTCTGAGTGGCCCTTACAAAGCCATTTGTTTTTTGGATTGGAATGGCTGAGAACGCCACGTGTGATGACTGTGGCCACGAAGAGACCACTACACGCGTTCTGTCTGACACTTCTCGATACAGTGTGCACAGACGATCGCTCGCTAGTCCGAGTTCATCACAGACCTTTGTCGGAAAACACCATCTTGGAATGCTGACCTCATAACCCATAGCACCAGAGGGTCGATGAAGGCACTGCTACAATGCTTAAGGACAACGAACCTGCAAGAACGGCTTTTGCCTTAAATGATATTCATTGTCCTGCAAGTGATCCCGCCCTGTGGTAGTGTGCGCTGTTCGCGACTGGCTCGGATTGTATGTTCGTACCGTCTGTCTGTTTCTCTACTTTCTATTTATCTTTCTACATCCCTCTTCCCTTTTTACCTTGTTAGGGTAGCAAGCAGGATTTTCCGTTCTGGTTATAACCTCCCAGCCTTTCTCCTTTCCTTTGCTCCCTCTCTATCCTATAAGTAGGTGGAGTTCTGTTATTATGAAGGCCCTTTGGTACCAATTTATGTCACAAATAATGTGGGATAAACGAACGAAGTCTGCGTGGAACGCAAGCACAAGGACACTCTATATCTTCGGCTACATCTCATAAGTTTAAATAAGGCTAACTCATATGAAAATTTTTTACGGCTGGCTTGCACTCCACAAGCGAGAACTACTTGCTAGTTATTAGAGAACTGGTGGCTAATTGCGTTCGACAAGCGAGAACGCAACTCGTGAAGGGACCCGTGAATTGGTACAACCATTCTGGTCCCGAGATGGACACGCTGAACACGGGATGAAGTTTTCTGGCGTCCGTCTTTACGTTGCCAGTCAAACCTCGTTCATTTGATACGGTTCACTAAGACATGGAATCTACGCCACGAGCTTCCGTACGGACAGAGCTAAGCCCGTTAGCTGTAAGCGGAAGAGGCCGTGTATGCCCGATGACTTAGCTGGAATAACCTACACTCACCAACTAGAGCTATACACGAAATGAAAGCAAAAATTAACAGATGTACTAGGTATCAGGGCCCGTGTTTACAAAAACGCTAAGCTCTCACGCGAAAATTGTTTGCGAGAGGAAATTCCACCCAATCCTGATTCTGGGCACAATATTACCAAAGGCGGCCGTCCAAAAGCAAATATCACTAACGAAAAGCTTTGTGAATTTGCTACCAAATAATCTGCACGACAAAGGCAAGCACATCTCATGTAATTTAGCAGCAGCCCACTTTTAACCTATTTGATCGTTTGTAGCTTGCTGTCAAAAAGCAGCGCGCGCTCTTTGCGTTATACCAGGAGTAAGTTGCCAAACGTCGAAACCGAGAGATGTCACCGAAAAGAGCACGCCCGCGACAGGCCTTTTGCAATGCCTTTCTCTTTTCTTTGCAAAAAGCTAGAAATATGCTTGCGTTTTCATCGACGGGAGCACTGGAAAGTTATAGTAGCGTGGTTCAAAGCAACGTTAATAAGCACCTGAAGAAAATTCGAGCTCTCGTCGGGGAATAGAACCTCATTTTCTCTGTGGATCGACGCAGCATTTACTTTGCTGCGCGTGCTAGGTGTATTCACAAATGGAAAGGACTGCCTAAACCACAATCACTGGAGGCACGCCCAAGCCCTGGAGAGCAGCACGATAAAAAATATTTTAATAGCAGTACGCGAAGCCCCGCAACGAAGCAGCTATAAGTACTTTTTTTATTTTATTATTATGCAATTCCACCACTAGACGAACTCGATATGAAGGAACCGCCTCTGAAAACTTCCAGACCACCTTGTCGGGGACAAGTTTAAAGAGAGGGAGATAGATAGGGAAAAAAAGAGAAAGAAGCAACTACAATGCGTTCACTTAAACGCGTGCGCCCCAAACAGCGAAAGGCTGGTGCGAAGAGCTCAGTGCCAACGGCTTCGCTTTCGTTTCTTCTCCGTCACCCTACATCATCCTCTTCGGAGGAGGAAAAAGAAAAAAGGAAGAGAACATACAGATAAAGACAGAAAGAAGGAGGGGGAAAATGCTCATCTCGCCATGCCTTTGTTATCTATACCACTTTCGAAAACTCATACTCCTCAGAGATTTGAAAGCCACTCTCTCGCAATGAGACAAACGTGAATGGGACCGAGTGCGCCGCCTGCAAAAACTTGCAGGAGAAAACTTAGATGGCAAGATTAAACCCGAAAACCACCTTCAAGTTGGTCGACAAGACGTCTATCAAACCACCGAGTCGCCAATATACCGTGCAACGAAAAAAAAAAAAAAAAAAAGAAGTAAGAAAGGCTACGTACGGGATCCGACGAGAGGAGAGCGAACAGGGATAAGGGAATTGTGTCTCGAAATAAAAATGTGTGCTCTAGTGACGAAGGTAAGCATAGACGAGAATCTGGCAAAACGTCACGCTGTCGTGACTAGAAGTTTTCCTTCTCCTCCCCCCCCCCCCCCCCCGCGCCACTTTAATCGCGAATAGAAAATAAAATTTAAAATATGGTGCCACATATAGCCAGTGTCACGCAGCAGCTAGAACACTGCAATGCGATAAAGGCAAAGAGGAATCAAGCAGAGAGGAATCGCACGCGTCGTATAGACACGCTGACAGCATCTATTTTCAAAGATTTTTTTCGAGGGAAACCGGCATTTACTGGTGGCCGTTCCTTCCGTGGAGTGCGCAATGACAGTGCACGGCCGGGTCCCCCGAATGCCGTCAGGCTTTTCCTCCGCCAACTACCACGTGGAAACAAAACAAAGCTGCTCAGTGCTGAAGGAAACGCGACGACAGCGCGGGGCACCCCGGCAGGAAAACAACAGTGATGGATCGCCGAACGGCAGTGTTTGGTATAAAAGAGACGGGTCCATATAAGAAATTAATCTGCCAGCATTTCTCAAAACAGACATTCACATTCGGCCGTGTCCTATTCCGTCACCGTCCGAAACGGACGTGCCTACCCGCACTTACGTGACGAGCCGTATTTTCGGAATAACCTCCGCTCAATCGTTCTGTCTAAACGTCAGTCCACTCGAGAACTACCCACCCGCATAGCGCTGTTGCGTGACTACACCGGTAGTCGTGACACTGCGACGCAGTTTAGGATGCAACGCGTCAAGGCTCGTGATGCGAAGCCTATTCGCGGACAAAAACATTTATGACATAACAAACTTCGGGAGCAAAATATATGCACCAACATATCACACGAGAGCAGCATGACAGTTGTATGGACAGATGCTTAAAAAAAAAAAACGTGCAAGAAACGACTCGCATTGCAGCACCGAGAATCAACTGGTTCACGCTGAAAAGAGTGGTGAGATCTTAATACCTACAGATTGACGTTAAATGACGCGGATGCATTGTCTTTGCACTCGAAGAGCCTCCACGTGTTCTACACGAAAACGAATATGATAATTGAAATTTGGTGTAAAGCCATACCTTGAAAATGCTCATAACCCCTTACAGCAATGTGTACAATAAGTGTAATTTAAAAAATGAGCCCGTAATTATGCCAAAAGGAGTAAGCACGGACAGGAATAGCTTGCGCAATACTACGCGCAGTGAGACACAATGGTGTTTCGCGAATATAAGTTACACAAAACATTTGAAATGCTGCTCGAGCAGTCTACGCATCACTGAAGTCGAGCTTATAATATATGTATACCTTTGGTCAACCATGGCTGTTTGGTATTTTCCTTTTCATATCCTGGACTGCATTCCTTTTCAAGCGTATAGCTTGTATTATACGCTAGCCTGCGCCGGCGTTATAATGCTAAAAAACCAGCTGCTCTCAGAGCTGCACAGGTGGCTCGTGCTCGGCACGTGCTCGTGCCACTGCTCCCGCGTTCGTCGTCGTCTTCTGCTTCCACAGCTGGCTGCATTGCCGCTCATCCTTCCAGCGTAGAATTTCACTTCTCCTGTGTCGTCCTAATAGGGAGGCTGCGTTTACGGGGCTATGAGCCATTGCTTAAGGGGGTATGAGCCATTCATTGTCTTACGTAACGGACAGATTTAATTTTTAAGAAATTTCATGCAAAATCTAACCAGAAAACGCGCTCGGGAAAGGACTCGTCGTCGACGTGCCGATTCTAGCGTGAGGGCTTCCGAAGCCCAGGCGAAACGCCAGCGAAGAGCCACGGACCCCGAGTTGCGGGAGCGCGATGTTGAGGCGAAATGTCAGCATCGTCTAGCCCTGCAGGAAACCGACTACGATGGTGCACGCCTCGGCAACGCTAGCGCCAGCTTCCCCTGTGCGACGGCCAGCTTTCAACACGAGTTTCTGAACCGGAAGCTCGGAGCCAGCTGCAGTGTGTGTGACCGGTTGTGGCTCGAGCACAACGTGGTACTCGTCAGTGCAATTCATTCGGAGGAACACCGAAGAAACACACGACAAGCTTCGCTTACCCCCATCTCCTCGACAGGGGAGGGGCTAGTGATTTTTTTTTACCTTCAGTCTTTTCTAGCCTGTGTTTCACTTTGTGCTGCCAGCTTCGTTTAACTTCTTTCTTTTCTGTGCTTCTTTGTGACTTCATGCACTTCATGCGTGCGCGCAACTAGGGCTCTCTCTCGATCCTCTACCTCTTTTCGTCCCTCTATCTTCGCCCCCCTGGGCAGGGTAGCAAACCACACGTTTGTTTGGTTCACCTCCCTGCCGTTCTTCTCTTCTATTCATCTCTCTATACCGCGCATCACAACGGGCGCCTTACGAATCATTGCTGCTCTTATCGATCCCACATCATCGATGTTTGCGTCCCCTAGTCCAGAAGCTGGCTAAAAAAGTCATCATTGCTGGCGGGGATTTTTTTATATATGTTATGTTACCATCCCCGTTACTGCATGATTATTATTATTACCTAGCAGCTAAAAATTGGGTATAAGCCATGGGAAGATTATTCTCAATGCCCAGAAATAGCTTTCCGGTAGACTGGCTGGGATATGCTGCTGGATGCTCCTATTGTTCAGCTTGTTGCGATTCCCTTAGAGCTGCGATGCCCGGACCGCGTGTAGTCAATTCAGATTAACTTCGAGCGGCCATGCTCGGACCACGTGCAAACGCACGGTAATTGGTGTGCCTAACGATCTCGCTCGCCAACATGAATAGACATGTCAGTCGCGAGGGTGAGAGACGAAACCACCGTGCCGCCCTCAACCCTTCCTCCCCCGCTGAGGACGTTCACCCCCCTCCGGTCACCCACCATCTCCACTTCTTCTGGTTTGCCCCATGTCCTGCAGTGGCAGAGAAGAGAGGGGGAGATTGCCCGGATGGTGGAGGGTATAAGAAAGTGAGCCAGCAGCCACGTGGAGAACACTTTTGATTTGCGCTAGCATGTATCATACACGCGGAACGTTTCCTGTATGTTTTCTTTGGAGCAAACCGCTCACACGTAAACATTCATTAAACTTCTATTACTTGTTTTTACGTCGCCTCGTCTTCCCTGCCGGACCCTCTCCGATGGTCAACCTGGTTGGAGCTCCAAGCAGATGCTGTTGAAGGTACCCCCAAACCCCGGCCCGTAACAAGCTTCATTGGTTAATGCTGTGAGGTGTGTGGATACTGTGAAGTTACTCTGCATGCCTCCTGGATCAGCCGACGTTACAAACCACGCTAAAATCCTTGCGAGCACCAATATCACACACTGGTACCAAGATCTGGCCACCAAGACACCAGCTTAGATAACAATGTTCGCGTTTTCGTTGCTTGGGATATGGCGCTATGAATGTGGAGAAACCGACGAAAAAGTTGCAGGCTGCATTGTACCAGATTCAACCTGAATCTTTGAAGGAACATAGCCGTTAGGCTGCTCCACCTAACATCTGTCACCTGCCAACAAGATAGGTCTGGTTGTTTCGTTTGGTGGTAGAAATGAAAGCCACACCTTTAGCCGGGGGAGGGGTACACAGAGAGGCTGCAGGGTAGCAAAACGGACGTTCGTCTGGCTAACCGCCCTGCCTTTCCTTCTTTCGCCCCTCTCTCCCTAAAAGTCAGTGACACATAGCTGATTTTCAGAGATTCCTTTAAATAAGAAGTCTCTTTATACACATCCTCGTTGTACAGCAGAAATCAAGACGAACCTTCAGATCACGTCTCTAAGAATTCGTGATTTCCTGTTTGAAACGTGCTAAGACTACGAAGTACAAATCATTTATTTTTTGCTCTAAGTCCTTCCTAGTCTCATCTAGGTACTTCTTATGCAACTGCCATCGGCAAATGCAATGATTCATGTTCGACGATATAATGAATCCAATTTGGATACACGATAGCACATTTGATCCTACTTTGTGTGCGCCCATTCGATGCTTTGCTGAGTCTTTCAACTCACGTCTGTACGATAGCCTTTGATGACAACTATACATTTCGTTCTGCAAAGCAGTGTTCCTACTTTGCGAGGGCTGACGGCGCTCATGATCGATGGCAATAAAGGTGCTTGCTTCGTACTGAGGAGATGTGGTATCAATTTGTGCAACTCTACAACTTTTTTTTCAATTGCTTTTATATTATTTCAGAATATCATACGAAAGATATTGCATACGCATCTAGGACTTGGACGTATTGCTATAGTCTCGGACTTGCGCAAACGAAGTTAAAGCACATAATGTAAATCAGGCACACAGGCAAAAACAGAGAGAACAGACCGATATATTGAGAGGCGCAAAGAGCGACAAATAGGTCGCATTGCCATAAGAGTTCTCGCTTTTCTTGGAGCACGGAATAGGAGTGCTTTTCTAGAATAACTGCTTGCGCTTGTATGCACGGCTGTAGAAAATGCGGCAAGCCCCAAAGGACTCGAGTCTAAGACAGAACGCCTTTTCGCTTGTAACAGCCTGTAGTGCTCTCTCATTTTCGTAAAAATGAACCAGGAATTTTTTGAATTTCCTCGAGGCCTGAACCAAGCCGCGAGGGATTTCTCAATTTTTCGCGTTCACATTTGGCTCAAGATGGCGTCCAACTTCTTGTCCTGCAGGGCCGTGGCCACATCAACAGAAACTTACGCAAACGTGCGGCGCTGCGAATATATTGTCGTCATTAGCGGAATTATGAGCCTCGCTCTCATCACTGGAGCGCGATAATCACCGCCTACCGAAGGCGCACTTGCGAGAACCCTCGTCACTGTTTTCCTCCTTTTGGGTCACGGCGTTGCGCGCCGCAGTTTTCTTGGCGCGTTGTTCAAATAGAAAGCCGGAGCAGCGAGTAAAACTGATAGTGAGTACTTTGGGACAATATTTACTCGGAACATTTTGCTCCCTCGGTCGGCTCTCAGGCCGGGGCCGTTTTCTAGAGTTTGTCGCGGGGACGCAGTGGTGGTAATCCGCAGCGCACACAGGCAGCGCGCGCACACCGCGACCGACCGGGGCCTCCGCCAAGGAGCGGGGGGCGCCCAAAGAGGCGGCTGAGCAGACAGAAGGGATCAAATTTTGATAAGCAGCCAGGTCGGACGCTGAATGGGGGGGGGGGGGGGGGGGGGGGTGCGACCAGGGGCCCTGGCGACAGGCGCCCGCCAGGCAGACCGGCGAAACGACCTGCCGTGCCCGCACCCGTCGCACGCGCGCCACGCACACCGGCACACTCTCGACCGGGACCCGTAACCCGCAGGCGACCTCTCCTTCGCGCCTCGCGCGCCCCCATCCAGAGGAACATCTGCGCTGGCCGATAAGACTGCGTGGCGCCCCCGACGACGTGCGCCATCCGCGCTGCACTGGGAGGCTCACGTGACACATCTAGAGCTGCCTCCTCTCCGGCCGTTGTTTTTTCGCCGCCTCTCGTTCGTTACTTGCCGCAGATTAATATCGAAGTGGCCTGTCGCTTCTTTTTCTTTTTGCGTTTTGTTTTTTACGCGTTTCTCTTGCTGCCGGGCGTACTCCACCTCTTGATTGGCGACTGTCGCGGCCGCTTGGTTGCTTCCTCTCTACCGTGGCGGTAACTTTTGCGATACTGCGCTCGTATCGCTGCTCGCCTGGTACGCATATAGGTACGGCTGTACCTGGTCGTCGACGTTCTCCTCGTATGTCTTCTATTGTGCCAAATAAAATAAGTGCCTGGAAACGCAGCGATTCCTGTATTTCCCGCTCAAGAAGAAATGTGAAAGGTCGACTGGACGGCCTAGCTGCCTTTCATTCCTCTCATTACCTGGAGCAACCACTCCTATGAGCTGTCACTGATCCTGTCGCAGGTGTTGTTGTGCGCACCTTGCGCCGAAAGTGCTATTGACGAACAGCGTCATGTTCTACAAAACACAACCAAGCGGATGACATGTGGTACATGACATTCATATAAAGGCAGAAACGAGAGATACGGAGCATGACGAAGTGCAGAACACACCTCTTTTCCGCTGTATGCTCCGTACTTGGGTATTTTTGTTGCTATTCGTGAGAGAGACTATGCATTTTAGCTTAATGGAAATGACCGAATGCTAGACGCGATTTCGGCGCAGAGAAGTAGAAAAACAAAAGCCGTCTTGTTGAAACTTTCCGAGAGCTAATATATATATATATATATATATATATATATATATATATATATATATAATACTTGACCTCATTACTGAACGACAAGAAAGGGAACCAAGGGGCCCGATTTTTATTAATCATATCATAAGAAGCCAAAAAACAATGACACCAAGGACAACATAGGGGAAATGACTTGTACTTACTAACTGAATTAAAGAAATGATGAATAAATGGAAATGAAAATGTATGAAAAAACATCTGTCCGCAGGTGGGGAACGATCCCACGTATTCGCATTACGCGTGCGATGCACTTACCATTGAGCTACCGCGGAGCCGTTTTCCCATCCACTTTATGGGGTATTTATGTTTTACAACTAGAACTAACCCGGGAGTGTTATCCAGCGCCACCACTCACAAACCATGGCGGTGGATGTGAAACATCCTTTCTGCCGCAGGCGTCACGAGCACGTCATCTTTTTGGGTGATGGCAACTGGTCAATAAACCCACATATGCTACCTGAAGCCATCAATCCACTTTTGCGCGCTGTTCGTCCTCTCTTCAGCAATTTAGGTAACAAAAACCTGCCAATGTAGGCAATGATGTTTGCTTTCAAAGCAAACAAAAGTGACCTCCTATAAACGAGGAGAACGTTTGATTAGGCTTTTCAAGCGACGCTGCGGGATACGGCCAGAAGTTTCCGTTGGCTGAAGTGATTTTTGGATCGTCCTGACGATGACATGTGCACCTAAGAAAACAAACGCATCCTTCGTGGTGCCTGTGCGTGAGCTGCCCTGCATCCCGGATTATCGGTATAGGAGCGCTGTGCGCAGTTATATTTCCAAACAGATTTTGTTTTGAAGCCTCAACAAAGCAACAAAGGAGAAAATTTTCATAATTTAAATGTAACCACCGCTTTTTCGTAAAATTATGGTAGAAGAGGCTGGGATGATTTGGTTATTTTTTGCTAAATTTCCTAGTAGTATCGACGTTATTAAATGTTACAGGACCAATAACGCATCAACGCCAGGTGTCAGGTTGTACCCGTAACATGACAGCTGGCACCGCCGTTGTCTTTTGTTCGCTCGTTTAAGTGTTACCACAATGGAAGACCAACTTTAGGCCTAACTAAATATCTTCAGAACAATCAAACTGGTGTGTACGTTAGGATTACTTAATGAAAGACCACCAGTTACCATTAAAGTGTGAAAATGCACAGCCTTGTAAAGGTTATCATGTGTAGAGAGTATGTACAGTGAGTGTACATGTACGTACATAAACGTTGGGAAAGGTCATAACACAGAGCCAAGACAAGCACGCGTGATCTGCCGAGATAAGAACGCCCTAAGGAAGTACGCCGGGCAGATCAAGAAAATTTATACACTGAGACAAGGACTAAGGTTAGCAGCTTCTTCGACGTAACCTTGGGGCTCCATTAATTTTAGCGCTACGCCCTTTAATGTTTTGCAGTATCATGGGCGTACTAATAGAGCATGGTATAGAAGAGACTCCCTAGAATATTCTCTACCCAGATGGCGTTGTTCATTTTCCCACGTCAAAATAATGGGCTGAAGCGGACATTGAGCACTGCAGAAAAATTGACAGGAGCTATGTTTGATGATCGGGAGAAGCAAAATAGCACGCGACCTGCAACATAGGAGGTCGCATACGCGAAGATATCAAATTTGACGACAGGGAAATCAATAAGAGAACACACTTCATTTACTTTCGTTGAATGGTGAGCAAAGAGGAGCAACCTGCAGAGACGTGATCAGCAGCATGCATACAGAATGAAATAATACGATATTGTATCCTGGGCTGCGTGGGACAAGAATTTCGACATCATTCAAGTTGTTGTGACAACATGTGAGAACCGGTATCACTTCTGCCCCAAGCCGTTCCATCTGCGAAAACTGCAGCGAGATAACCGTGGTGAAGAGGGCAGAAGACCGCCGCAGGACTGACCCGGAATTCCATCCGATTCTTGCCCAGTTCCACATAGTGGGAGAGTGCAGTATTTGGAGAGAAACCGAACCAACTCACACACAGAATAGTAGGCCAGACTCCGAATTTTACACGGCAGCGAAGTAACCAGTAATTATGCAAGAACCTAACAATTTAAGCGAAGATATCCAACATTTATAACATAAAGTGGCAGGAATGAGACTGCCAAGGTCGATGCTTGGAGTGATAAGAAACACTGGAACTTGAAATGGTTGCATCCAAAGGATGGTAAAAGTAAAAGACACTACAGCCAAGGACCAACAGGAAACATTTAGATGATTTAAAGCTGCATTAGCAAGAAGGCAGGGACGATTGACTAAGATGTTAAGAGGAGACAAGTTAGTACTAAAACGAGGTGACACGAAAATGTTAAGGACAATTTTAACGCTGAGATGCTAAAGAATAGGCGGGTGAGGGATGAAACAGCGACAGCACATATGAGTTGGACATAAGTGAACATAGAAGAAGATCAGTACAAAGCTTCAATTCAATAATGAGGTTTTACGTGCCAAAACCACGATCTGATTATGAGGCACGCCGTAGTGGGGGACTCCGGAGAATTTGGACCACCTGTGGTTCTTTAACGTCCACCTAAATCTAAGTACACGGGTGTTATCGCATTTCGCCCCCATCGAAATGCGGCCGCCATGGCCGGGATTCGATCCCGCGACCTCGTGCTTAACAGCCCAACACCATAGCCACTAAGCAACCACGGCGGGTGAGTACAAACCTTCTCTTGCTGCAGCAAAAAACTAAAACACAAAACAATCACATTTATGATTAAAGCATCGTCACTGTCATTGCACAACACACCACCGCTAAGTAGCAGTTCATTCTTTCTAATTGTTTTTTAACACTTTCCATAAGTGTACCTTGTTTTCAGTTGGTGGCTATGTTTGAAAGAAATTGTCGCTTTGGAGGATGAAAAATGCCGACCTACAGTGATCGAGGAAATACGACCCATCGGTCGTAGCGCTAATATCCAATTTAAGGATTCCATTTATACTCAGATTTGAGTTTGATTTTAAGGGAACAGGAAGTTTTGGCAAATTACCGCGACAACTTAGAGGGCCTCCGCGTAATCAAATTAGCGTGTTCTGATAAGTATTTAATTGGATGCATATTTAGGGAAGGAAATTGTGTGAAACGATGCAGAGTAGTGCCTTGTAATGAAACGTGAATGGATTTGGGTGAAGTACAACTAGTGAGAACAAGGGCGCACGTTTTAGGTGACTGTTCCTTGACGACAAAGGATTCAAGCCGTTTCTACAGCGCTGCCATGGGGCGAAGTCATTAGCGACGTGCCACTCGCGGGGAGTACCTTGCCGTTTTTGTCTCCGTTAGCCAACTTTAAGGTGGGTTGACTGTAGGAACTTCAACTGTACCCTGAAACGTCTTTCCTCGAAGCTGCAATTTCACTGCCTCCCTTCAGAAAGCGTTGGCGAGTGGAATGTGGGGCCGTGTAGAGCACGTGCAACGAACGCCCCATGACGCTGTCACTACTGTCCTGCACATGAACTCAACAGAAGTCGCGACAGGAGTCAGATTTGGTGGCGTAAACCGATTTACCACAAGGGGGCTCGACCCCTGCAAAGCGAGAGCGAACGCAGCTGAGTCACAGCACTGAAGAGAACCCATCTAAATACTGTAGTATTTGCGAGTAACCAGGGGCCCGTCGTGACCGCCGGAGCCATACTTTGTAGCTTTTGATGTCAGCTTCTATACGTGCGAAAACGCTGCAGGCTGACGCACTAAAATCGAGTTCATGTAAGCAGGGGCTGGTGGTTTGCTTGACCCAATATCTGACTCCATTCGCACAGGTTGGATTCATGCATACGAAGCAATTTTACCCGCAAGCAGCGGACACTATGAAATACGGCAAGAATGAGACAATAATAGATTATCGCTTCAGGGCTAATATCGGGAAAGTATAGGCGTGAACAGTTGTCGCTAGAATTTCCGATAGCGTAGAGCCGGTGCGTAGCATTTCCGTCCCAGGAGCTGCGATGACCGGCGGCCGAGAGTCGGCCAGCCGGCGCGCAAGTCCGTTCCGCGCGGCTCCTGCAGTCGGCGCCGGTCTATCTTGCGCTCGTCGCGGTCTCTCATTCGAGATGAGTGCGCGCGCGAAAGATGCTCCACCCCGCGAGAGAACTCATTTGCATTAATGGTGGTAACGAGATTAGGCTCGGTTGCCCACACTAGAGCCCACATTATCGCACCGAATAGAGTTACTGTATATGCTCCCTATGGTAGCATATACAGTAACTCTAGTGTATGTTCTTCAGCAACGCCACGCAGCGGTCGGGAGAGCGCGCGGTGGACTTCCACTACGCCTGGAAAAATAAAAAATAGTGCGTTCACTTTCTGTGCTACAACTGCAAAAGGAAGCGTAAAGCATCGGAAGGCCTATGTGTCCCTCAACTGATGGTCTGACGCCTTCGGTGTGTCTCGTAATCAATTCGGTTTCTCTTACCACACTCGACAAGGAAGAACAAAATGCCGCAATTTTTTTTTTACTGCTACGCAGCAGTTTTCGCGGTTCCTCCCGTTTTGTGCATGGTTGTAGGTGGTGAACGCAGTGTGTCATAGCGTGACATATTGTTTTCTGCTTTGTTTTGTGTGTGTGCTGTTCATTCCAACTAGTGCTCCATCTTTATTAAAGCAGATGCGCAAACAAAGAGGCTTAGTTCTCTCTTTTTTAACATAATAAGAGAAATGTTTAATATTTGCTTATTAGAATAAATGTGTGTTAGAACAAATTTTAAAATTAGTTTACTATACGATCATATCTACCATGCCGATTTTATTGGCCAGTAATCATCAGGAGATAATAGCAAACTTAACAGCCCTGAGAGATACTTGAAGCCCACCTGCCCTGGTGGTGTAGTGGCTTTCGTGCTGCGCGGCTAAGCCCGAGGGTGCGGGATCAAATCCTGGTCGCGGCGCCGCATTGCGATGGGGGCGAAGTGCAAACACGCCCGTGCATTTGGCGCACGTTAAAAGACCGCAGGTGGTTGAAATTAACCCGTAGTCCCCCACGTCTACGGCATGGCTCATAATCATATCGTGGTTTTGGCAGGCAAAACCCCAGAATTTAATTCAATTTTAACTTGAAGACTAAGAATTGCCGAACTTCCTTACTTTAGCAAGATTTAGACGTATTGGCACAGACCAGCCTGTTCGAAGCAAGGTATGCACATGTGCCTGTCCCATTTATGCTTAACATTCGACGGCAGTGGATCACGCGCTAGTCGTATATTTAGAGAAGTCGCTTCTCTATTCAAGAAGCAAAAAAGTTACACAAATTATAACATACTTGGTAAAGCACTTTAATATTCCGAATTGACATACGCACGTGATTGAGTGCAAACCTACCAATTCTGGAATTACATGCTCAGAAGCTGCCATTGCGTTTTATTTTTCTTGAACAGCGTAACTACTTCTAACGCAGAAAATCTTACCTCTTGGGGTGGAACATCAAAGGTTAGCGTCCTGAGATCAACCTTGGTGTAGTTTTCGATGCAGGGGAGAATGAAAAAGATACCTGCAAAAGGAAGCGCTAGTCTGAGCACGCATCGCCGCTGGCGAGTGAGAAAACGGTCGCAGGTGAGAACTGTACTAGTACATGACAAAGAAGTAAAACAGCCAGCATCGGCGTCTGTCCTTATCGAAGTGGAAGCGCCTGTTTACAATGGTGCTTCTATTTCTGGTGCGGGGCAATAGCTTGCTTCTTCAAGAGCGGCAGGCGTGCGCCCGACGGCCAGATACGCGTCATAATTGCTGCTTGTTTCAGGCATTGCTCTATTCGTTACATTAAGAAGTATAGTTATACGAAGCGAGACGTGACAAGCAGAAGTAAGTTTCCTTACCGGGCCCTTTCGATCCCCCTTGCAGGAGTCTTCCCAAACGGAAAATAACAGCGCGTTCGTACTCCTGAACGACCTGTGATTCGGAAAGAGGAAAAAAAAAAAAGATGAAGAACGATGCATCGTGAGCGTTACAAGATGAAATGGAGAGTGCGCAAAAACTCTGGAGGCAATGTATTCATGATAACCTAATTACATAGTTTGTGCTGACGCATTTAACTAAGTATAAACATTACTCATTCCATCTGACATAGGTACTTCTGGTTTCAACACTACACAACCGACGTTGAGCTCGTTTCTCGGACATATTTAACGCGAACAGCATGGTTTCGAGCAGCTCGGGACCCGGCGGCTAGATGCCTGCGCGCCAAGTGTCCCCATGGTAGCACCGCTGTTATGTGAGTTTGTGTTGGACCCGGCCAGTTCCTTCGAAAAATGAAATAGAAATCGATCGCCTAAAAAATGGCGCAGTAATTATTTATCTGCGAATCATGTGCGCTGAGCAAGTTGACTTTGTCGACGCCAATGGTCATACGTCAAAGAAGAAAAGAAGAAAAACAATTTCAATAGCCAGCTGGAGGAGTGTAGGCGCTTCTATAGCGCTGATTCCAAGCACCCTTTAAGAGATATCGAATATGTCGTTGGAAGTTGTAGTGGTCTTCATCTATTCCCATTTGCGCCCTCGAGCTAGATAGAGTGAAAATAACTCCCATCTCAAACTTTCCGCCTGTCGGAGCACCAAGGCCTACACGCCGCCCAAGTAAGACTCTGCCCTCCTACATGACCCATTAATTCGGGTCTTGAGTAATCACGCAGATGGCACCTAGCCAGCAAATTATCACGTCCTCCAGGATGTATGCATGCGCGTTACGTAAGAAATACTGAGATAATTGCTCTTGGCCGGGACTCACTTCAATTTCTTGACAGGCATGCCAACATTCGTCCAGGCAGAGTAATTCTCTCTAACTTCAAGAACCTATTTTTAACAAAACGGCACTGCCTCATACTGAGCTCCATGCATTTTTGTCAAGGATGGAAGTTGCCTGCCGATCTTTTTTCTGCGTCCCTTAGAGTGTATGCGTACATAACACGTAGTATCCGCACCGCGTAAGTGTCTACGCATGTTGTCGATGGCGTCACAAAGGGAATGACTCGTGCAACCACTAACAATATGAAAGCGGCAGCTACATTCAATCTGCACCGCCTGTGCCGCGTGTTATGTTAAAGTGGCTCTAATGACATGTCGAAGCACCCTATATGTCCTCAAGCAGCAGTGCCCTCTACCTCTCTGCACTACTGGCCCTACTGGTTTGAGGATAGCGAACATTTGTTTACGGCCTCATCTGCAGAAAGCGGCAAGTTCTAAGCCTATAGCTTCTTGTGAGTTTTGATTTTCCTTCTTTAACGAGTTTAATTTCTTACAGTTTCCAAGAAATTTTCCCTGCACGGACGTTCAGATAATGAAATAAGAAACCTAAACAGCAATACAATAGAAAGATTCACTCACCTTGATGCAAAAAAGCAATGAGAAGGGAAAGGTGACCACGACAATCACGAACGACAGAACCGTGAGGATCCAACCACAGATCCCGAGTCCAGTTTCCGCGGATTCTCCTGAAATTGAAGTACACCAGGCTTCTAGTATCCATAAATAGTATGCATGACATGCATTCCGCAAAGAAAAACTGCGCGGATGCAAAAGACGTAACTTCGTTATTATTTTATTGTATACCCACACATGAATGAATATTACACCCCACACGAGTATTTGGTTTGTTCACTGGACTCGGCACCAAGCCTCAACTAACACCGATGTATTATCTAGCACTTATCAACAACGTGTGCACTTTAAGACAAGCCATGCGCACTGAAAAAACGTCTGCCTATGCACATTACACAAATGATTCCCACGATACGGGCATCGCCGTGATGTGCATAATGCGGGGATGCACCCGCCACCAAGGTTAAAACTCGCGGCTTCTATAGGTTTGGAAGCCAGAATCTTATTCCTACTCAACATTCGCCACTTGAAACATATATCATGATGTTTGCGCGCTTCAAAGTATGGTGTGGGATATTTCAGTTTCTCCCTTAGTTTTTTTTTTCTTTTTATAATTTTTTTTTCTGTAAGGGCGCTTATCTAACGGGTAACCAACGCCAGGGGATGCGATACCATTTCAGGGGTCTGTCTAAATGCTAGCGCGTATAAAACGCTTAGCCATAACACGTTTTCATGGCTGAAAGTTGAAACCATGGCCATCCATGCAAGTTGGTTCCACGTTCCTCTAAAATTTCAACTTTAGCATCCCGTTTACGGTTTGTAAGGTACAGAACAATAAGCGAATTATGTCTAGCACGAAATACAAAAGGCGCTGCATTTCATGTTATGCTTTGCAAAAATTGCCGAAGTGAAGTTCCTGGCAAAATTGAACTAAAAAAAAGCCAGCTGAAATGGAAACAAGGAAGTATAGGGAAGCAAAATTAAGTCTAACCGCTTCTAAGCGTTTGCGCGCAGTAGACATGGAAAGACCAAAAGGGTTGACTGCTCGTGCGTCTGTGTTTGCTTGCGATGTGCCCGTGGTCCGGCTAGCAGTCTCCAGTTCGTACAAATGTGGCGTGAGTCTCGCCCGTAGAGGACATGCTGGGACAAGACGTCACCACATGGTTAAAGTAGTTCGTGCTTTGGGACGCGCCAATGCGAACGCAGTTCGACAGCCATGTGCACACCTTCAATGCGAAACGGCCGACACGTTTGGTGCGCCCATCGTTTTTGCAAAGCACGATTTTCAGTGAGGTCATCAAACTTTCTAAATAATGTCACGTCCTGTCACACACGGGCGGGGAAGTTATCGAGGAGTTGAGTATAACGTGTCCTATAGATGCAGAATGGCCAAGTTCGTTCGCATGTGTTCATACACACGTGATTACGCAATGGAAAACGACACGTCTCTTGATGCTAGTACAATCAACATCGAAAAACGGCGCCACGGCAATGCATGATTTGATTTTAATTTTATCAGTGTGAGGAAACATTCTGTATCTAGTCAAAGCCCACTCTATCTGAAGAAGAAACAAAATCTCCAGACTTCATTGGTTCATCCGGTCCTGAGCTCATTTAATGGCAAAGCAGCAGTGTTTCACTGCGGACCACCACCACTTTCTCAAGAACAACTTGATTACGGTGCACGCAATGTCGTCTTCGTCCGCTACTGAATTCATGGCTGCGGTCTCCGAAATAAACGCAAGGACGCCACCACTCTCAGAGTCTGCATGGCGCACACGACGTACAACAAATTGCCAAGCTCGAGTGTTGCTCTCGGAATGTGGTTTCGGTTATTAAACACTGCGAGAATGTTAGTTTGTTGAATGTTTATATTTTCCCTGATCTATGGCGCAATGCCGCCATAATGTTTCAGGTGACCACGGCCGGCTCTCTCAAACTATCGAGAGGTAAGTCTTAACGCGGGCTCCTCGGCTGTCGTGTATATATGATGGTTCATAGCAGAAAACAACATACAAAAAAATATTCGGAAGCCGATCCGAGAATACAAGGCTACAGATCGAGTAATGGGTAAAATGTTAAAAGCTTACAGAGTCATTGCTAAAACAACACTACACAATCCCAATAAATTTAGTTGTAGTAGAATAAGAAAATTAAGATCGAAACAGGCAAGAAATACGAAAACTATAAACAATGAACAGTATTTTAAAGGGATAAATGTGAAACTTCCTATTTTAATAAGTAATTTTCTTTTTTCCATTTTAAGCCTACCAAGCTATGAACAGCTTTTTTTGTAAGACGGTAGAGCGTTCCAAATAGATAAAGCGGAAAAAGGTGCGTGCGGCACGTCAACCATAATTAGTTCGTATTAAAGGCAGCAAAAAAAGTTCTGTCTGACGCAAATCTAGTAGGATTAGTGTTAAGGAAAACAACCGTGAAAAATTACACTAGTGTAAGATGATTTTGAGACGTTGTAGACGAAATAAATATTTTAATTGAATGGAAAGGTCAGTGGCTGGCACGTGCGGTTCTAAGAAGCGTATTGGCGCAGGTGCATCAGTTCGATCCCCCGTGGTGGTTAATGGGCAAATTTGTGTTTTTATTCTCGATATATATATTTTGTGAGTAAGGCTGATGAAGAGGAGGTCGACGACGACGGCTTGACGGAAAAGCAGGACACAGAAAACCCAGTTCCAAGCTCTTAATTCCTGTCGTAGTAAGACATTGCTGCGCCAGGCGCAACGCACCGCAGAAAGAACCAACTTTACCAACAACCCAGACAGCTGTTTACCATTACTTACCATGTTTACCAATTAAAATAGGATGTCAAGGTTCGCTTCACGCTCATGGCATGCCGTTTACTAGTGGATTATTGGAAGTAGGTAGGTAATGTAGGGGTGCGTTTTAAATATATGTGCTCCAAGTATTGCGCACGATCAAAGGAAACCGGAGTGGTACCGCGTACGAGTCTAGCTATGGTCTTCTTGGTATTTCTCAGTATTCTACGCCAATACGCGAGCGAGTTGGACAGTTGTGAAACGCGAGAACTTATAAATCACTCGGTGAGAGCGCGGCTGCGCGATAGCTACGGCATCTCTATGGGAGTCATATTGCGCGCACCAGTAATAGGCTTCTCCGCAGCCATATAGGACGCCTATATATCACTGATTGCGGCCCCGTTATTTGTGAAAAGAGGGCAGAAACGGGAAACAAGCAAAGACAAAGCGCGCATCGGGTCAAGATGCCCCGCGCCGTCCGCGATGAGCGTAAGGGACGAGATTAAGCAACCAATCGCCGCCGTCCGCGCGTCGTCCGTCCACCACCGGCGAGATAAGACGAGCGGGCTGGAAGGGACGGGAAACAAAAGCAGTAGCAGCGCCGAGCACCGCAGCGGATTTGGGGGAGGGGAGAGATGGCCAAGGAGTTTTGGCCGCACGGGCCAACTCCTATTCAGCGTGATGAATGTCACAGAAGAGTCGTCGGCGCCGGCGGCATTATTGGAGACCGGCCGCGCTCCTGTCCTCGGGCGGCGCGCGGCAGCAGGAGCTCTCCGCCGGACGCACTTTTACTCGCGCGGAACTAAGCACGCCACCGCGGCGGTGCATCTCTCGATCTTGCTCGCTTGTGGTATTCGCGCTACACCATTCATCTCGGCTGCTGGGGCTCCGCCGCCAATGGTCGGCGGCGGCCGAGCGGCCTGAAAGGCCGCGCACTCGGACGGACCTCCGATGCGTCATCCCCCCACCCTGCTGTCATCCCTCCTCGGGCAGCCGCGATGCACGGCAAGCGCGGGCGCACGCGCGCGAGCTGTTCGCGGCGCAATATCGGCGTGATATATCAGCGGCCACGAGTGGCCTCAATGGCTGCGGCGTATGAAGACGTCCCAAGAGTGATCGGCCGCGCAACAGGGCGGCTTCGGGCTTCCCCGGATTTGGCCTCCTCCTCGTCGCTGTCCCGACTCGTCCGTCTTTCCTCTTAGCCCTGTCTGCACGCGCCCATCGTGTCGTTGTGTTTCCGGGTTAAATATCGCTCGCACGACTCCTTGCACCGTTATGCCGCGGCCGTGTAAAACGCTTCAAACGACTCTCGCACTGACTGCTTTTGAGTGTTTTCTTTTGCCGGCCAAAGCGTCGCAATTTCGGCGACGTCCGGAAACAATTTCGGGCATGCCTGAGACGGAGAAATAACCGAAGTAAGGAAGGCCTGCACCTTGCCTAAGCCGTATAGAGCCTTCACAGTGATTGAGAAGCCGACAGCGCGCGCAGCTGACATCGCTCTATGGTCGGCTCTATGGTCGGTTCCAATGTTTCTGCAACGCTAGCGCTCTGCATGCCTGCTACGCAATAATGACTGCATGCGGTTCTCAGAATGACCTTGGCTTCAGTGGTTCACTTTTTGCTTTATTTTTTTATAATCAGACAAAAGACATGAGAGAAGTAACCAGAGGATCGAAAGTAATATAATGGAGTTCAGCGCAACCGCAAAGACATTTCATAACATTCAATAACGCCGCCTCCTTCACCCCCTCCTTTCCAACTCACATCTGCTAATGATCATGTGAAACTTCATTTTCTACTAGAGAGAGAGAGAAAGAGAGAGCAAGGGACGTAAAGGATAAGTAGAAGACAAAGAAAAATAAAACTTCTGATTTCCGAGTACTTTTTGACTGTAATCATAAAGACCGTACAACACTGTTTTGTTCAGATTGGAAGTCCGAATACCAGGTTGCGTGCCTAAGTTGCGGAAATACACAGCACCTTTTTTTCGATTCCACAGTTCGTAACGATCTGACACATGGCTGTGCGTTTATTCGAATGTACACGTGAGTGCAGAAGTAACAGACACCCCAGCATGTTTCAAGATGCGATTGGACATTGCTAGAATATATACCATTAATTCTTGTTTAAAGCGTGTAGCCACACTCCCGAAGAATCTCAAATAGAAAAAAAGAACGACATCTTTGCTAGCCAATGCAGCAATGGAGGAAGAAAATGAAGGTAAGGGAGGGGCCGGGCTTTCCGTTACACTTGGAAACGAGGGTACCTGGCTTTGCCATAAATTTGCGACATATTACATAAATAAACCTCTTGCGTAACAAAAACAAAAAGAAAAGAGAGACTGCGCTTGAGAGGTTAAGAAATTAGTTTTTCGCACTCTGAATTATTAGCTTCGATTCCAACAGGCACCACCATTTGTTCGTTTGCTTTCTTCAAGTTGCATTGAGTGTTTACATTTTCCGTGCACGTCTGTAAACAGGGTCATCAACACAGGCTCAACGTATTCGCACTCCGCAACCGTAGAATACTACCCCGTTCAAAGCAAGCATCGAATGCCGCACAGCCAAGTCTCGTTGATAGGGCTGTTTTATCAAAACTATTTACAGCGGTGTGACATTCCCACAGCAGTGATAGTTCTGTGAAACTTCCTGAGTGCAGTACAATGATGTCGCAGTCATTTGCACTGGGGCTTCGTTTTCTACCTGTTACTCACTGTCGGTCGTAAACATGAGTCATTGAAGTATGCCGTATGGTACCATACGGGGCAGCTTTCTCGTCACGCTCGGTGTAAAGCGTGCTTTCTACAGAACTGATCTGTGAGGAGCCGCTTCTTGAGTAGACAGCGCAACTTTCCGTGCACGCCGATTAATATCAAGAGAGTAAATGTTCTTTTTTGTGTTTGTTTTTACCCCATATCATATATTATAAAACGCCAACTGAAGAAACGGGCGCGAGCTCATAGTTCTCAATTTCCGCTTTTCTCAGATAGCTCACTTGATTTATATTTGACCTCTTTGCCGCAAGCTTGTGGTCGGTGCAGGCTAGTCGCTTTTTCACCTCGGCTTATTTTAAGTTACGACGAGGCATGAAATGGGTCCCTCAGTGCTTCACCCCCTGCAGCAGCCTATTCTCTCTGCGGCTTTCTCTTCTCATTACAGCGGACACAACGCCCAAGATATATGTGTGCGCCTGGCGCAGCTCGTACAGCACGAGCGGAATATTCAACCGCCCACGTATTATAACCATGATGAACATCTGCCATCCTCCTTTTCGTTGGTGCGCCTGTGGAAAGTGCCAACAATGGCATTCTGCCAGTGCTGGCTGCCAACGAGAATTTTTCTCTTCGGTGACCCACTCGTGTGCACCCTCAGGCGAGCGTATCCACAAAACGTTACGAAGACTTAGGATCGTATTCATAAGACGTCTCCTATATACGTAAGAGAATTTCCTTATTGGCTGGCGTTCTCACGTGGGGCCACCCACGTGAGAACGCCAGTGAATGAGGAAATTGAGCCGCACGCGGCAGCGACCACCGTGCGACTATCGCCGGGGCGATGACTAATTGCAGACGGCACTTACGAATGGGAGATTTTTGCAGTTTGCAAGCAGAAGCTTTTACCTGCATGACCCCTTTATTAGTTGTCATGCACACGCTTACTCACGTGGGCTCTTGGCAATACCTGCAGGATTACAACTGACGTTATAGTTGGTGAGCTTTGCGAGACTTCTTTGCCTGCAGCTACTGGTAAAGCTCAGTTTTCCTTTTTACATCCTCCTTTAAGGGAGGAAGGAGGAATAGACGGAAAGACAGGATAGCTTGGGAGTGCATGCCTAAAGTATAGCCTAGAATTTACGTTAGTGTAATATCAGGGGTCCAAGTGCGCCAAAGCTGCAAATGTAAATACCGCCCAAGGACATCAACGTCATCGCCATATCTGTAACTTTAATAGGAAAAACTTTGCTTAAGAACAGGCAAGAACTTTCTTAAGCGACCTTTTACTTTGATGGCATGCGTGCATTAACTGCACGTCTCCTTGATGTAGCAAGATTTTTATCTGGACAGAATATAATTTAAAGAGCGAGGGAGAACTAGCTCGAGAAACGAGAGAGAGAAAGCGAAGAGAGGAAAGGCAGGGAGGTCAACCAGAAAGATCTAGGCGTTTCTCGAGTATGGACTCATGCGCAACGCTCGGGAAAACACATTTGTGCACTCTGCTCCCGAGTTGATCTTAAAGAAATCAGTTAGCAGGGTTAGAACTTCAAGCGCTGGGCCAACTCTTACGTTGCCTGAGGGCCTGCAGCAAGACGGCGGCGTGAGCCGAACATGCGACCGCTTTTGCAATGTGCGAACACTAGTTTTCAGCATTTCACTTTTATTAAGATAGAAAAACTATTATGCTCTTGTCTTCCAAAATAACACCTAAACTGATGCAAGTGCAATGAGAAAACTAAGAAATACATAAATACTTATTTTCTGTGTCATAGAGGCTTTTGAAAATAGGGAACGAAGAACTTGCAATCACTGAATAGGCTTTGTGTGTGCGTGCGAGTGCGCTTGCGTGCGCACTGCTTCTAGGTTTTGACATTGACTTTTCTCGATCGTTGCGAAGGTTGAAGGCGCTTGGCGGGTGAGAGAGTGAGAAGAAGAAATACTAGACGCTCGACAGCGCGATTAATTTTGTGCAGATGCAAAGTAAACGCGCTCTGTGATTTGCAGGACTGAATTCGGAGTGCGTTCTACTGAAAGTCAGAGAGAGATAAAGAGAGTGAAGGAGAATGCCAGCGAGTTCTTAAAAGGATGCACAGCAAATACAGAAAAGAACGTCATCGAACAAAATTAGGCGTACAGCAGCGCGCGCGAGTGATGTTCTACGGGACTGGAAAATGCTTAGTTTTGTGCTCGGTTGTTCGAACGAGCGCGTATTCGGCGATACATAAGAGTCTCAGCGTTGGGCCCGAGCCCACGCAAACACACAGATCGGGAGTCGCGGCAACAAATTTTGACGGCAGCCCAGTAAGAAAACGCATTCAGTCTCTCCCCTGTCCAAGGGCGGCCCCCGAGAGATGCAGTGAGCAAATACTCGTTTTTCGTTCCTTTCCCTTTTCGATCTTCCAGGGCCGTTTACGTGATGTATGTGCCCTTTTGTTTCGTCCAGGTGGGATTTGAAAAGCGCTTCGCTTCGCGCTGGGTCTCCTGACATTTCTTTCGCTGCTTTTTGTTCCTCTTTCATTTTCTTGCAAAATACAGGCGACCTGCTTCGTGGGAAAGACATTTGGCAACCAAATTTCTGATTTGTTATCATTCAATGCCCTCGCTCTTCTTTATTATTTTTTTCCCCTGCATACCTGCATTCGCTTCACTCCTGCTTTCTCGGGCGAATGATGTTTTACGACGATGGGCAGGCACGCGAGCGCGGTAGACAAACAAAACGCAGAATGCCTACATGCTGGGAAACCCAAATTGCCGGGATCAGGGTCGAATGGCAGGTAAAGATATTGCGCCGCTTTTGGCCGGAGCCGGGGAAATGCGCGAGTGCCTTGCGTGCTCGGGAGACGTTCGAATAGCTTGCGTAAAAAACGGCAGCGCAAGAAGGCGTCGTGTCGAGGCGGAAAATGCCAATGCAAACGTTTTCCAAATTTATAGGCGTTAAGCGATGTCTCACTCGATGACTCTTTAACCTAAACGGGTGGTGGCGTGCGCTTTATAGAAAATTATTGACAGGCAAGAAGCGTAAGCACTCTTAAGAAAAGTTCTAAATAAAACTTCGCCTCGACATATACAAATCACCCGAACGTAGTATGCTGAAGCAGCATAGTTTCCTATCTGTCTGTACAGTCGCTGATAACGGGAGATAACGGGATGCAAACAGGTTCGGAATCACGAGTGTTCATGACGGTGTGTTGGAGAGAGCCTTTTTTTTTCGTCCTTTGGATCCCGTCCTTTATATAACATGCGTGGGGCGTGTTCACGTACTTGTAGCCTTCAATGCGATTTTATTCCTAGTCTATTTCCTGTACCACCAGAACTTTTGCAATATTACGTTCACGTCAATACACCGCAGGGTTCGTAAGCACCTGTCGGCCGAATTCACAAAAATTTTCATTTGCAAGTGCTCTTGGCCATTGGCTAGTTGCCGTCACTAATAATATGCCCAGCATCAGGATTGGCTACAATTTTCTCTGATGAAAAATTCTAGCGCCAGAGCTTCTTGCGAATATGAGCCCAGCTACATACTTGCAGCTCCGAAAAAATTCATAGAAAAGAAATTCAACGTACCCACCGCCAGACATGGGCATCCTCGCGAGGGCGAGCCCTCACGAGGGCCTTCTTCATCCTCACCTGCCGTCACCCTCACGTGGTGAGGTGAGGGAGGGTGACGGCAGATGAGGTAACCAGCCTGAAACATTTGGCACGAGAAACACCGCTAGCAATTTATTAGAAACATGACAGCACTCAGCACATACATTCGTGTTCCACCTTTATACAGTTTGTATGTTATTCCGATCGCAGTGCTAAGAAACTCAGTACAACCCCTTCAAGGGCGAGTTGTCGAGTACTGGCGATGAACCGTGACTGTCCGAGAGAGAACTTCGTCGAGTGCGCATGCGTGCAGCCGAAGGCGTAGCCAGGGGTGGGGAGGGAGGCACACGGGGTATGTGCCCTCCCGCACGAACGCATGGACGAACAAATAAGAATTTGCATTTTATTTAAAGGTCCCTCTTGCGCATTTTATCTTTAGGCGAAATAAAACCAGCACTGCCAAGGTCGAGTGTCATATTGCTTTGGTTCTTACAAGACATCGTGGTGAACAAGATATAGGGAAATTTCTTGTATATAAACGACTCTCGTGCGTACTCTTTTCTAAATTATTAGCGTTTGTAATTCCTCTGCATTCCTTATATTTTAGCCTGGTATGAAGATATTTTTGTCATTGATATGTTCAATTCAAGAGAAAGTCCGAGTTCGTGAGATCTGTGGGTCAACAAGACCTTTCTGGGTCTGATTGAGTAACTCCGAGTGAGCCCCGGTGAGTAGAATTTTGGGCAGTCTCAGTCCGGGTGAGCCCAGCTGAGTATAGATCTGGTTAGTTTGAATCCGAGTGAGCCTGGCTGAATGTAGTTCAGATGAGTCTGAGTACGTGTGATCCCGGCTGAGTAGAATTTCGGTGAATGAGTCCGAGTGAGCTCTAGGCAAAAAATATAATCTGTGAGTGAGGCTGAGTAAGCTCCGTTTATTTCGCCGACCTATATGGTTAAGTGCCTTAAAGCAAATCAGTGTGGCACGCTTTGACACTAGGAATGACACTAGACAATCGGTGTTGTAAACGAGCTCGCGGATCGAGCAAATGGTTCATTTTAAATTGTAGAAAAGGGCAGGTAAGAGAAGGATGGTAGCATTTTCAGCGTGAAGGTTAGTGAGGGCGGATAAGATTTTTTATAGGTGAGGACAAGTGTGACGGAGGGCGGCCAAGTTTTTCAACTTGAGGTTGAGGGTGACGTGAGGACGGTACTTCCGTCGTGAGGGTGAGGGAGGAAAAAAATGAGGGCATTTGCCCACCTCTGCCCACGATTCCTTAAGAAAAGTAAAAGAGAAAGAAAAAAGAGAAAGCAAAGCAAGCTGCGTGCGCGTCGCCACCATATTTAAACAAAGCCTGCGTTGCCCACATAATATCAGTTACAATCAATTTCAAAGAATGTACGAGACGAAGGTACGACGTATGCGTCTGTTGGACATAGATTCAATGCTTAACGTGGTTGTGTAAGTCCAGTGTAAATTAACAGCGACTCCGCAACAGCCCTGAAGGACCACCAGTACCGGTCAACCTGCCATGGCGGCCGCGAAAGAGACTATAGAAATAAAACAACCATACCTTTTTGATACGAAAAAGCAAGCGCGTTAAGTCAAAATAAAATAGTATAGCTTACTAATGGATAAAACCGGAAACGGGGAGCTCTGCAAAAGTACGCTGCGCAATGCTCAACGGACCGACATATATCCTGGCAGTCTGGTTATGTTCGCCAACGAGTTTTGTTCGGGACTGAAGTAATTGAATCGATGAAAAAGAGACATTCTCGGAAATTTTTTTCGTTTTTTTTTCTAATCAAGATCGAACAGCACGAAAGAAGGGACAAACAAAAGAAACGAAACATAGGCGGCTCGGCTGCTAAATGTGCTTGCCGCTGCGAAGAGGCGCTAACGAGCATTTGCGCCATAAAGACGACATTGCGGAGAAAAGAGCGATACGCCTGAAATGAAACAGTTCGAACTAGGTTTCTGTTTTTTTTTTTTTCGTTCTTCCAACGCACTGGACAAGAGGAACGTTAGCCAGAGTCCGAACCTCCTCTACTCGCGGATGACTTTCAATGAAAATAATCTCCCCACAAAAAAAAAAAAAAAAAAAAAATTGGAAAAAAAAAACAAATGAAAGAAAGCGCGGGTGGGGCAAAGTGCAGGCCGTGGAGTAAATTGAGAGCATGGCGGGGAAGAGGCGAAACAGGCGGCTAAAGAGGGGGGGGAGGCTCGCGAAGAAGGAGCCCCCGGATGAGAGTGCGCGAGTTACAAAGCACCTGGCAGGGCAGCGATCCCTGGGAACCCGTTTCCATCATAAACGCGCGCGGCAGCGGCGGCAAAAGGGCTTCCCATTCTCCTGAGAGGTATTTGCGCCAACACAAATATACGGCGGCCGCCACCGCGGAGGTCTAAGGTGGAGAGAGGAGAAACAGCCTCGCCGTCCTCCGACACAGAAGAGGACCGCGAGGAAAAATTCGTTTAAGTCATACGCGAACTGCAAAAATGGAGCCAAGATACGCCGCTAAAGGCTTGAGGAGCGCGGCACAAACGCACCGGGGCTCAAACGACGACACCCACATAAGGCAGAAGCAAGAGAAAGAAGTAAGGAAAAAAAAAAAGGGGGGGGGGGGGGGGTTACGTGTGGCGGCGGCTGGCTGCTGCTCCGAGGCAGAGAAGAAGAGATGGCGAGTCTTAAGTTACGATACCGGGGCTTCCTAATGTCTCCGGCGAGACGATATCCCGACCTCCTGCCTCCGCACTCGTTCGGTGGGGGGCAACGTGTTTTTCTTTGGGCCCCGTCCGCGTTTTGAGTCACGTGGCGCGGCGGAGGCTGTTATTTTACGTTTCGTGGCCGAGTTTTCGCGTGCGTCAGCCCTGAAATATCGCAGCCGTGAATCAAAGCGATGAGGGCGACCTGTTCCAATGAGTTATGTCTGCAAGCCACAGAAAAGAGTGGGCCGCCTCGCCCGCCCCCCGTGCACCGGCGGCCCGGGCTTGTGCTGGCGCGACTCGGTCGTCGGGCCGCCCCGCGTCTTATTCTTCTTGCGTATATAGCGACGCCTCTCGCTTGGTCTTGCCCCCTGTGCTCTCCCTCTATCCTGCCTAGACAGCCTCGCCCTTTGCCCGCTTGTCTCGAGAAGTTCGTGAGAAAGGCCCGAAAGCCGCTACACCCCCCCCCCCCCCCCTCTTCCCTGCGCAGTCATTCACGAGGACGGGAAAAAATAATTTGCGTTGCATCTAACGCAACAGTGATAATACCTTCACGTGAGTGTGCGAATCTAAGTTCAAATACCGAAGAAAGAACGAGGCGGTGCATTCGTCACACGACTACGTTAGAGTAAATTAATGAACCGTTTTTGTTTGATGAGCCTGTTTTGCCGACCTTTTAAGATTCCACGCTTCGGCCATTTTTCTTGCTATGTCATACGAGGCAGAGTGAAAGGAGCAAGGAGACGACAGCCTGTGCCAGAGGTGTGGTTTCTAACGTGGTTGGTTGATTCGGTTGGTGTGTGATTTTCATCGAAGATAATGAGTTGCGCATTCCTCTACCAACGGGTTTGAACTTACATGCAACTATACATAAATACTTAGAAACTCTTTGTCTAATGTATGGTTGTGCGATGCTCACAAAACACCGGAATTCAGTGAATACGGCTCTTGTGCCAGGGATCCGGCAGGAAGAAGACAAAATTTCCGACAGAAACCATCTCAGAATGACCGTTGACGTTAACGTGATTAGCATTTAAGCAATGCAGCTACACACTGTATTGCCACTGCCGAAACTCGCGCTTCCCTTCAGTGACCAGCGGCACATATACCCAGTGGCATATACCCAGGTGGCGGGAAAGGAAGACGGCTAGATGCGGATATAGAGAGATGGATACCGGAAAGTGCGCGAATTATGCCAAGAATGCTAATAACTTCTGTGCGAAATACATCTTACAAGTAATTATAATAGCGGCAATTGATGCGCAGAAGACGCAAAAGGAGATTGTTACGCTCAGCAATCTGCGCATCTATTTGAGGCTACCAGAGTCGCCGAAAGAGTTCCACATACGCTGGGCAGTCTCCTAAGCAGCGTGAAGCAGCTAGTGAGTAGTATGGGTGATATTACGCGAACAAAACACGACACGTATGACACTAAAGTATAAAACGTAAGGCCTTGCAGAAACGGAAAAATCAAGAAACAGCAAGCACATGGCGCTAGTTAGCGCCATGTGCTGCTTTATTTCGAAACTCGTGACATTTATACCAAGCGGAGCCTAGAGACCACCAGTCCAGCTCAAGCAGTAAAAGCACAAAAAAGTTTCTCAGCTGTTTAGATAGCCTCGTAAAACATGCTCAGCGCTTCTCTATCTATAACCCATACGTACGTCCTTTCATATAGGAAATCTAGGGGCCGAATTCACAATGGTTTTCGTTCACAGGAGCTTTCGTTCACAGTGACATAGGCTTACTCTTTAAAAAGGGGAACACAGAAAAATAGAGCTCTAAGGTAGGAAGAAGGGAAGGAAATGAGAAAGGAAAGTCAAGTTGACAGATCACAAAAACTGACTCACAGTATTTACACATGAATCTGACATTCACCGCTGAAGATCTTAATGCGGCGCCTCTCTTTTTTGTCGCCTAGACCATATGGAAAATCGTACCAAGTCAGGCGGGTTAATGTCAGATCAACATCATCAACGGATTTTGGCAGGATGGCGGTGTTCCTCAAGAATGAAAGACCAGCCCAGCCGCATGGTGCTGATCCTAAATTTGGCAAGTCTCCTTTAGAGCTCAAACCAAACCATCCAAGTGCGCTGGGAAGTGGCGTAGGAAAGGTGATGGATCGAAAAATCTCTCCTGGAACTCTTGCAAAACAGTGTTCACCCATTTACCCAAATGTTTACCAATTTAACATGACGTTATGGTTTGTTTTAGGCATGACCGTTTCTTTAATTACAGGGGCATCGATTCGATTACCTAAATTCAACATCAAAAGACCTGTGAAGGTTATCTTTCGCTATCTTCCTTGACGTGAAAGGAGTGCATTGCAATGTTGCTCTTGACGCCATACTTGATGCTCTTGAACCAGTTGGCCTTGGCAGCCGAGTGTATTTCTGGATCCGAGTTACTCACATATGACAGTCCGACCTCTCAACAATACACGCACAGTGACGTTCCTCAAGGTGGTATCTTGAGCCACACAATCTTTAACGTTGTAGTCAGTGGTGGCGTATAGAAGACCTACCAAACGCTGTCAAGTTATCAACGTGCACCGATGATATCTGAGTCTGGGTGTCAGGTGTAACATCCTCATCCATGGGCAGCGCTTAAAAAAGCTGCGACTTCGGCATCGACGTACCGAGAAGCCAACGACGTCTTTTCGCGTCATATTGAACAAGGTTATTTTACATAAGGAAGATTCTTAGAGATCAGCATTCATAGAAACCTCTGTTGGAGTCCCCATGTGGCCGACCTATGAAAGCATCACGCGATCATTTCCCACTTGTTTAAATTTAGTGCAGGGAAAAACGGGGGGGGGGGGGGGGGGGGGTTCTAGTTCACGCGACATTGCAACTGTACATGACGCTGTTTCTTGGGTATCTACGAGATAGTTTGCGTCTACTAATCAATTCCTGAAGAAATAATCGTAAAATCGAAAAGGCTCAAGCCCAGGCGCTCACGATTTGTCTTGGTTTGCTACAGGTGTACGTCCATCTACAGCAGATGTAATATCTCTTGTTCACAACAACCCAGCCACGACTCGCGTTGCTTTATGAAAGTGCTCAGAGCACACATAGGATACCGTGTCAGCGCCTCTAACCAGAATCTCGACTCGTTTCTGGAAGAATCACCACATACCTCTTCCTGCCTGACAATATCGTATTATGGCGCCTGCCTCGCTTCAGATTACACGCTTGCGAGGGAAATTCTGGTTCCTCCTTGGTGTATGATTCAGCCTTGAAGTCCGTCTTCAAGGCTTCAAGGTTTTCGAAGGAAAGCACAATTATCATCAGCCGTAGCTCTGCCTAATGCTGCTACACTAGGTAAAGAAAGACCATGCTCACAATTGCACTCATTGTTCGGCAAACGTGGCAGAATCTGTCAGAACAGTGATCTCGCCTGCGAAATTCGCCACCGGGATGACCTTTCACTGGACATCATCGACAGATGCGGATTTTACAGATCTTCATAGAACTATTCCTGTGACTCTTCAGAAGCCACCTGTAATATGGAGTGTATATTTAGCGATGCTACAGTGTTTGCTATCCGCCTGATCACACACCCACCTGTGGCTGACATTAGAGAACTTGAACTCGCCCAGCAAAGACACGACGTTACTTCTCAGCGGCTTCCGATGTCACTTTGACATCATGGGCAGCCGAGCATGCCAATGAAACTGCTCGATTTGCTCATGAAGATGGCGTGCAGGAACCCATCTCGCTAAACTTCGCATGTTCGCGTGCGTTGATCCGTGGTTCGTGTGGAACAGGTCAAGTTTCCAGCACGCCCCTCTGCATCGCCTGGACCTTTCTGTCCAGCACTGTCAGCATCGTGAACTCTCCCGAACAGAGACAGCTGTATTTATACGACTGTGGCTTTACGTAGATTTCACTAAATGTTTTACTTGCCACATAAGCATGACCGACAGTGCTTCCAGTGATGTTTGCGGCAGTGACGAAATCATCATGCACGTTCTTTGCCAATGTCCCCGCGATACCAGTGGTAGCTCGTGACCTTGCTAGGGCGTCTAGATCGACCGGACGGTTTCTGGGCAGACGATCCTGCAGCGCCGGGCCTATATGGTCGTCGTACCAGAAGGCGATCAAGGTGCGACTCAGCTTCCTGCGCTTAAGTGACCTATGTAAACAACTATGACCATCTCATGCTTTCTTTCTCTGCTTTTCTGGGCATGCCACTCTCTCTATCTCTCCCATTACAACTCTCCCAGTATAGGATAGCGAATCAGATGGTTCTTCTCAAGTTAAACGCCCTGCCTTCCCCTCTTATTGCTCTCTCTCTCTAAATCTCTATTCCATCCTCGGCACCCACTCTTAACATTTGTTAGCGAGCAGCCTTAATTATACGAAATCAGAGAACTTCCTCAATAACAGGTGCACGCGTTCAGGCCAACCTGTGGACAAGAACATGAGCGGAAACTTTCGTATTATGTATACACGTAAGACTCTTTGACCGAATATCTGCGGAGCCGGCTTACAGACGCGCAGCAGCTTTGGCTGGAGTTTAAGGGAAACAAAAATATTGTCGCGACATTGCGCCGCAAAATATAAACGCACAAATGGTCGCGCGAGAAGAGGAAGAGGAGGACAGTAAAAATAAGGTAAACGGCTCAGACGGTATCGTGCCTATCGCCCCGGGCGCGGCACCCAGTGCTGAGCGGATGACAGAAAAGGCGCAAAGCACTGACTTGAGACTCTACGCAAAACCCAATAAACAAGCTATTGCATGTGCCACGAATTTCTTGCTGTTGCCTTTTTTTTTTATGCTGGCGCCCTATGTCGTATTCGCTTGATGGTCGTCCTTTCTTCCTTTTTTAGGAGAACGAAACTGGCACCTCGTTCGTGCACTTTGTTGGCTATACTCTTATCTCTTTTTAACCACGCAACAGGAAATAAAGTGAAACTGGCGACAGAAGAACAGGCTGCTTTAGATGGAAACGAGCTCGCATGCAAGCTATTTGCATGCATGATCAGATGTTCTCTGATAGGACCAAGAGCGCTCTGAGGGCAGGTAGCCGCTCTCCTCCATATTTCTCCCTCCTGCTGAATTTTTTGCTTTCTCTAAAAAACGTTCTCTTTTCATCGGACCATTTCTCTTTATTCGCCCCTCTTCCTTTTTCCATGCGTGTGTCTACGATAGAAATACAAAGAAATGTGAGCCTGCCGACGTGCAAAGAAACCTAATACGCCGAGTAACCGCTTTCCTAGTGAACAAAGGGTATCGGTGCAAATTCTGTTGCATACAAAGCAGGTTTCAGCGTCATAAATGGAAAAAAAAGTGAAGTGAAATCAGTTTTAAATCTCTTGTCCTGAAACGTGTCTTCAGTTTATCAACTTTCGTTGTTTCTTCCATTTTGTTTTGTGTCTCGTAGAAGGAACTTTCTTTCTTCCGTTTTTTTTCTCTTCTCTTTTTTTCTCTATTTTTTCAGACATCGTTTTCATAAGAAAAGGCTTGTTGAGCATTGTTGAAAAGACTTTTGCAAGGTGTTAGAAAAAGTTCCTCAAGAATCCTTGTAAATCGCACTTTTTGTTGCGTAGTTACTTCTACAGAAGAGCGAAAAGTTCAAGTTTAGTTCGGGAAGCCTAGATATAACGGTGTGTACAAAAAAATTATGTCACAATGATGCGCCTGCATTCTGCCTTTCATAGCACAGGGTGATGACTTATTCATAATTCTTTTGATTAGCTTTTTTTATTATTATTGTACGAGGTCAATTATCTTACTAGAGTATGCGCTAGAGATCAGTACACTTGCCATGCACTTTAATATTCGTGAGTACTGATCCCAGTTATTCCATTAAAACGTGGCTACAAGTGCTCTTTTGCAGTCATTGGTGTTACTTATCCTAGCGGCATAGGACATATTGCGCTCTCCCTCGCTGTTAACAAAGGACTGCCAAACCAGACTTTTGCGACCGTAAACTATAGTGTAAAGATGCTTGACCCAAAGCAAAGTATCCATCTTTGGTACCCTACTGTTGGTCAGAAGAGCGACTCCTGCGAGACAAGTTATGCTCTCTTCGGCTTTCTTAATCCGAATTCTGGGTTCCTCCTGCAATTGCGTTGCATTTTATTATCATTCATGTTAGCCCAACGCTATAAATATAACGTAGCAGCCATTGCCGCTGTTCGGGTTTTTGAGTGTATAGTTTCATTATTTTCGTTCAATTAAAAGAGAAAAAAAAAAACAATTACGACTAAGCGTTGTGAGCGGCATATTTCGTCGGTGCTGTAGCGTTAGGTTAAATTAGAAGTCCGTGGAAATGAGTCCGATATGACTGCGACACTCTGCTAGACTAAGTCGGGGAACTTCTTTGTGAATACGGTTTTCTGTTTCTTTAAACGTAACTAGTCCATCTTGCTCTTACTAAACAAGCTTTGTCTGCGCCTGCGTCACGAGCGTCAAAAGGCCTGGAAAGGAATGTCGGATAACATCTTTGTTTGCCCACTTTTCTTCCCAAAGCATTTTCTTAAGCCTTGGAAACTGTACAAGTTTTGCGTCAACAGCGGTTTTTCCGATTACTTATTTGTCTTCCCATTCGCGTTCCTTTAGGGACAGGCTGGAACGTTGATTCATGACCGGAATATGCTCAATGGCAGAACACATGCGTGAAATATTAAAGCATAAATTGGCTATAGCTCTCGTTAAGGACGTTTTATCCAAAATTCTCGCAGAACCTGTGAATGTCTGCACAGGCTCGCCCCGCCTCGCGGTGTCTCACAAAACACTGCAAAGGAAAAAGAAAAAAGAAATAATTGTCGATACCACAGCTCCCCAAGACAGGAATGGAACTCTGAACCTATGGTTCAAGCGTCCAAGCATTCTACCGAATGAGACACGGCGAGCACGCCCTCATGGAAAACGCTGCTTGCGAAGAGCGAGTCTTACAAGGAAGCCAAGCCATCGAAACCACAAGCGGCCTCAAGCAGCCAGAGCGCGTCAGCGAAGCAATCACCACGTGTTTGCGGTGACTGCTTCTCACGACACGTTGCGCAAATCATGGTGAGCATAGAGTTTCACACTATGAAACCTAGAGGGAAATGTGGCGCTGCTGCGCCGTGGTATGCAAGGGAATGCCGGTATATTGTGGATTCGGATTGGCATCGTTTTTGGAGAGCCCGAACGCCTTGAAGATGCGCCTGGCTAGCACCGTTCCGTCTGCCACAATGATTAATTTCCTGCTAAAACAGGACGTAAAAAACTGCTTTAGCTTTATTATTACACAAAAACATGTTTTGTTTAATTCTGAGGACATATTATTAGATGAACAATTCTATGAAACGTAAAAAGTATCAGCTGGCTGCTAAAGTGGGAGGGCAGACGACAAGATTCTGGTTCGCTTTGGAACAACTTGTCGTCTGTTCTTGCTTTTCTTCGCTTGATGCTGCATTGTAGGTGAGTAAACTTTATTCAGAGATGTAATATGGGTGAATGAAAGCCTTTTATGTAGATTTTATTTTAAGAACGCGTTATTTGTGTAGCCATATCCACGTTTTAGACGAAGCCTCGTACAACACCAGCCAACACAAGCCTCGCAGACACATATCCCGTCATTCCCATCAGGGCACGGCAGCCCTTTAAGAAACTCGCATAGACGGTGGCGCCAGTTTACCCTCTAGGTGTTATAGTGAGAAACTCTATGATGGTGAGGTGGCCCACTTGTATCTCTAAGGTGGTTGCGGGAATAGAAGCAGAAAAAAAAAACACTAAGTGGAGAAAAATTACAGTGAGTGACTTTCTTGTTTAATTTTGTTTTCAATCTTTTCGCTGTGTTTTCTGCCATCCGCATTGCACTTGTGGTTGCATTATTTTATGCGGTAGGCCACTTTTTGTTTTTTTTGCTTGTTTGTTGGTTTGTTTTTTGTTTACTTAATCCTGTTCTGTCCAGCATGTTCTGACACATACTGCTGTTGACACTCCGCTTTTGGTCATTGTACGAGGTAGTAGCCCTTCATTTATCTTCTGTGCTATAATTCGGTTTTGTCATTTCCCAGAAAGGCAAGCGACAAACATTGCCTGACTTTTTTTCAATTTCATTAAATGCTCGATTAATACCTTACCACCTTGCGAACGAACGTTTACCAGCTCTCCCCATTGCTCGAAATGGCTCAACAAATAATCGGTGACCCGCTAGACTGCTCACTCGCAGTTGATACGTTTGGCTTCAAGAGGCCCGTTGAACCCAAAGACCACAGTATTGAGGTATGCTGCAAAACCACACCGAAAACCGATCCACGTCATAACACTGGACAGTTAAAGCAATACAAAAGACAAATATTAAGCTGCGTTAATTGACGTATGCTTGACCAACGGTAAGATGACCATTCTTACAGTGAGGGGAGCATTCGTAAGCCACACACACACACGCACACAATAGTCACAGACAGCTGACGACGCCACCTGCAAGTTCCCGCACAAGTTGCCCGTGACGTCACGCAGTCTGACAACATAGATCTGCTCGGATCTCTAGTTGACCTTTACTCTATAAAAGAGGATTTCATAGCACCCTAAGTATACCAAAGACTCAACCTCGCAAGCTTTTCGAACTTTTTCTTCCTGCGAGAAAGTTAATTTGATAAAGTTATTTCTCCCCGGGACTTTCACAAATGCGAGGAAATTGTTTGAATTTGTGCGTTACATTCACGTACGGGCGCTGCGGTTGCGGCGCGAAATTAAAAAAGAGAGAGAGAGAGAAAAAAAAAGGGAAGTTGGGCCTTTACTTTCTGCACTAAATGAAATGATTCCCGCCAAATAAAAAAAGCTGAATTTTAAGAGAATACTTCACTGGTCAAGACTGATGCATAGTGTTGCGATTTATTGTCCCTTTAAGACGCAGGTAGCAAAGGGAAACAGATGTGTAAAGAAAGCAGCTTCGCCATTCAAAAATACGATTAAAAGTATGGTGCTTTATTAAAGCACGCAAAGGGGGATATGCATTGCATTAATAGCTTCTGCCTTTGGATTACGTCGCGCATTACGAATTACTTAAGTATCAGGGCAGCGACCATGTGCACTTCCCTCGGTTAAAATGAAAAACAAGAAAAAAAAAAAGGCAGTCAGTACTTTACGGGTTCTGAGAGCCATATATATATATGAAGAAGATGGATATTTAAGGATACTTATATTTGATTGCTGAACACTGATTCCTTATGTATTTATTTATTTGAAGTAATGCTAACGCCTAAGCTGTGGGCTTTTTGGGACTACAATGGCATCCAAATTATCCTATTCGATAAGTGGGCTGAAACGTAGGCGGGCAAGGTTACCTACACATTCTAAATCGCCACCACCCTTGAGATTTCTTTGATATACTTCAATGAAGAGAAATTGGGTAAGGAAAACTGATTTGACGATCTAAGTATACTGTAAAAGCGTCGTAGCAATACTCTAGAAATGTTTGATAAACAACCCGTAAGTGGCAACGTGTTCAGGAAAAAAAGAAATCGTTGTGGGAGGGCAGCGGGGACGTGCATCAATAAAAATGGGGGTTTAAGTAGTGGGAACAGTGTCTATCTTACGGTGGTAGGCGTCGTTCCACGCTTCAGCGCGTTGTGCGTCCAGTATTCGATGACCCACCATGCCACGACTGTGACTTGAATCCGTCCTTCCCTGAGTTGGACTCAGCTTCATGATAGTCTGCAAATTTGCCGTTTCTGTTCATGATTTACCTTTTCTTTCTCCCCCCCCCCCCCCTTCTTTTTTTTTTTTTCATTTTATCCATACGATGAACTCCTCGTATCCATACGAGGAGTTTATGGCTGCGCGTAAGGTGCGATGCATGAAAATTAGATAGATAGATTGATTCATCCATTCATTCATTTACATTTCAACCTTCACGTGAGCTGTGACAGACGCCGTAATGTCGTGCTCAGCATGTGAATGTCATAATTGTTGAGCCATCACGGCGAGCAAGTGCCACTGTTTTATCCAGCTTGTATACGTTACGGAAGCTTCGAGTTTCACTCTTTATGACACTTTATGACAACTCAATACTGCTTATTTGTCTGCGACAAGTTATTGGAACGTGTCCAATTCGAACAAGTGGTTCCTTGATATGCGCTGTGGACAAAAATACAAGCAAGCAGTGACGTTCCTCCAAGTCCTTTTGGACGAAATAATGATGAACGACGGTTGGCAGGCACTAAAGTCAGAGGTATTGGAAAGCGAGCACGCAAGCTGCGGTATCGGCGATCCTTGCGAAGAATTGATGATATGCACGATATTGCATGGTGGTTTACCTGGGCTTCCACACATCGGAAGCATCTCTAATAGGCAGTTACCGACCAATCGCCAAAGGACGAAGCGCATCATAAACAAAAACAATAATAAGCAGAAGGTATAGTTAAAATTAGGCGCTTGGCATTGACAAATGGTCGGCCACCTTGAGACTATACGCAAAGCTGTGGCTAGATGCGCTAAACCAAAGAAGCTAATAGCCGTTCCACAGGCAGCCCAGAGAAGCGTCGTAGCGTTACGAAAGCACCTTAACGAAGAGAGAAAACCATCTGAACCAGAATATCCAAATACACATTCTTGTACCGAATATAGCGTGTATAGATTTAACGATAGATATGTTTGAGCAGACAGTTCGCTATTTTGTAAATAGTGAGGAAAGTTACGTGACAATTTGTTAACGTCACTGGCGACATTTTTGGCCCGAGTTTAATCGGGCAAATTTCGGCTGTCTCTTGTTCACGTGGCGAGAGAGTACTTAAAGATACTGGGAAAAAATTATGTGGATTCCATGCACTAGGAAACCATCTAGAAAATCCACCGCTCCTATTGAAAACCATGCTTCGTAAAAGGAAAAAAAAATTGTATTAAGCGTAGCCCTCATCTCCACTGAAATAGGAGGTGTGTTCAAAAAGTATCGAACGTTCTTCTTTCCCACGTAAACCGATGAAGTGCGAGAGGCTTCCTTCGGTGGAGATATGGAGGGGAAATTCAGGCACATGCGTGAATTTTTTTCCATCTAGAGAAAGTGTCAGTTGCTGGCAGTCGGCCTATAAGTGAGGACGTGTAGTGAGCGCTTGTCGGATTCCAGAAAGTTGTAAAACGATGGAACAACATGAGCAGCGATATGGCATCAAATTTTGCCAAAAGCTTGGCGATACCTAACTGGAAACCATTCGTAAGATTCAACAGACTTTCGGTGACGATGCCATGAGCACCTCACGTATAAAAGAGAGGTACAACTGCTTTAACGATGGCCGCACATCAGTGACAGCGAACTGCGTTCAGGCAGATGCTCAACAAACCCAAATAAGAATGTCATTGAGCAAGTGCGGACTTTCGTCATGGAGGACCGTCGCATCACAGTCCTAGAACCTGTGAACGAGATAGAGGTAAGCATTGGATCAGTAAATTCAATTTTGACTGATGATTTAGGCATGAGGAGAGTGTCCGCGAAATTCGTACCGAAACTGCTAACAATGGAGCTGAAGCAACTCCGTCTGGAAATCGCACAGAACCTGCTGGACAATGCAATCTGTAACCTCAACTTTCTGAGTCATGGGTTTACGGGTAAGACCCAGAAATCAATATGCAACCGTCACAGTGGAAACATCCGACATCCTCGAGGCCAAAAAAAGCACGGCAGGTCCGCAGCAATGCCAAGGTTATGTTGATCGTTTTCTTCCACTCCCGTGGGGTGTTGCATCATCAGTACGCACCACAAGGTCAAACCATCTCAAAGGAATACTACCAGGAGGTCCTGGTAGTATTCGTGATGCTGTGCCTTCGTGATGTTGTGCGGCTCAAACGACCGGATCTTTGGGCAGGAATAACTTGGCAGCTCCATCATGATAACGCACTCGCCCATTCTGCCATCTGATTCAGCCTTTCTTCGCCGAACACCACATTCATGTGGTTCGTCAGATTCCCTACTCCCCTGACATGGCTTCATGTGACTTTTGGCTACTTCCCAAGCTGAAAATGCTGCTGAAAGGAACCCGATTTGAGTCGAGAGAACCTCATGCGGAATGCGACGGCCCGGCTGATCTTCATTCCAGAAGACGCTTTCCAGAAGTGTTTCCAACAATGACGGGAGCGCTGGGCGAAGTGTGTACATTACCAAAGAGATTACTTTGAAGGGGATTAGGGTTTTGTACCTCCTAATCAATAAATGAATTTCCGCTGACCAAAGGTTTGATACTTTTTGAACACACCTCGAACACCAGCAAATCGCGTTGACTGTGCGGAGTGCCGGCGACTTGCGTGTTAGCTTTCAAGCTTCTTCATACCACAACCAGTTTTCGCATCAAGCAAAGGACCGACGCTCCTCTCTTACCTGACACGTGCATGCAAAGAGCGGCCGCGCGTCGTTCGCTCCGACCGGCCGCAGGGGCGTGTGTGGCGTGGACCGTGTAGCAAAACAACTACGGGGATTAGACCCTGACGCCTGACTCGTTCGTCATCTGGCAGAAAGTGAGCGAGCAGCGCCCGTGCTTGGCGCACCTTCTTGTTTATTTTCAACAGACCATTCACATGAGTGGGCCGTGCTCCTTTCGCGCTCAGTGTGGGCGCTGACGCCCCAGCTGCTTCTTAAAGTTCATCAGCCAAACAGCTCCCAGCACCGTCACCCATCAATGGCCTGGCCCTGGCAACGGACAAACACGCCGTTGCCGTCGCGAGGCAACCGGGGTCTCGATTCCTACGCTCTTTCCGTGCCAACAGCTGGGCGCATTTCAAGGGTGATCCGCCATTGATCACCGAACACGATTTTCCCGGCCGTAGCGGCTACCGACGATCGGCCGCCCTACTTCGGAGGCACGCGAGAAACCAATCGGCTTCCTAGCGGCCAGCGCTCAACGACGCGGCCCTGTATACGGGAACACCGCGCGATTGAACAACACAACTGAAAGTACGTGGGTGCGTGTCTCCAGGTGTATACAACGCACATATTGTGCATAAAAGTTCGCCTTACGCTTTATCACACAAATTGGGTAATGTCGGGGTCGATGTAAAGGCCTCGGCAAAGCATATAAAATTCATTTCGAGCGCTCGGAAAAGACATGTCATCGTTATTTTTCTCTTGTTTTTCTAAGCAGGACGACATTACAGATCCCGCCATATTGTTGCGTAATGCACGCATAGCGGATCAATATAATAAAGCTTGCCTGTTCCCTCGCATTGTTTCCTGATTGTCACGGCCGTTGCTGCTGCTATAGGCCTATGAAACGTCAGTATGCTGCAACCGCGTTTTACGGGAGTAAATAATTCTGAACCGGTTAGTCGTTTGAGATATATTTGGCAATATCTGAACTTTTGTTTTTGAGCTCACACCATTCGGCGCATTCTCACCTGCTAGATTTGAAAACTTAGGGAAGTATCGTAAAACGTCTCGTGGTGCACCAAGGATCTACTGTCCACCGCTCTCGGCAAGAGCGCCCCCAAAGGAACGAACGAAGCAGACAGGTCTCATATGTTTGTTTTACTGTTGCAAGGCCGGAACACCGAAAGAACAAACGTTTGAAATGCTCACGTTCGCCCAATCGATGCTGGAAGAACAAAGTCAAAACGCACTACACACACACACAAAAGAAAAAGCAAGAAAATAAATTTAGCAGTAGCTGATCTGAGCGAGAAGAGCTGGCAAACAGCACTGGCTTGTCGGCTAGCAGAAAACATCGGCGCAAGTAATCGTACACCAATCTTTGGATCAATGAAAGGGGGGTATCGCTTTCGAAAAGTGAACTCAAATCACTGCAATCCGCGAAATTCTTTTCCTGTCGCTGTGTGTTCCGCCATTTCTCTCTGTTTCAGGTTTTGCGCCTGCTCCTGGGAAGAAAGCAAGGAAGAGAGTGCCACACCATCCACAAGAGGGGTGGAAAAGGAAAAGATGCAGCGGAGCACCGGAGGCACAAACGTCGAGGGAAAAAAAAAGTATTGAGAGATAGAGAGAGAGCTGCCTCACGTTTATCGAAAAATCATTTTTCCTATCCCTGACCCAGAACAAAAGAAACTTCTCAGCGTGAAAAGAGTGAAGTGCGCAAATTGGGAGCTAGAAGCAAAAGCAACCCGCAAGGGGCTGAGCATTCGGTCGATTCAGCTGTCTATAGTGGTCCTTGGGCCTCACTAAATTGCTTTTAGCTCCGGTCAGAAAGAAAGCACTCCATCACACACCAAAGTTTAGCATAACATTGCCACCTCGATAGCTACGGAAGAAGAGGTAAATGTGCTACTTATGGCATCCAGTAACCTCGCGGTACTCTAGTGGCTCGGATTTGAAGATATTGCCAGAAAATGCCGAATGGACTGCTGATGAGGTGGCTGCACGCAGGTGAAAACGAAAATCCCGTCAACAAACGAAATCCCGCACGCACGCACGCACGCACGCCCTCACGCACGCATGAAACACCTGACTTCGAAGTGCCTGTTGTGTGGTGTGCATTCCACGTGGCGTGTTATGTGAGTGCGGCGCACGAGCGTGCTTCCACATTTAATGGATTTGCCACTTTCTCAAATGTTAGTGAACAATTTAAGTATAGCGCAATCCTGAAAACTTGAAGTTGGGTCATTCGAATTCACGGATCATTGCAACGGACTCTGAAGAATCACATTATCCGCATTCGCGCCGACGACTGCGTTTACCTAATTCGCGGCTACTGTGCTATGCCGTCCTTCGCCAGAACCTAGCTCGCAAGTTTAACTTCTCGGCTTCCTTCGGGCTAATTCTAGGTGAAGCAGAACTATCGTGTGAGCAGTTCCCAAACGCTCTTGCTCCTGTAAAACATAGACCCCTTCTTCAGCGAAATAGTGAAGCAGGCACGTGCTGCAACAATATAGTTATACAGTACAGTACGACACGATACGGTACAATATGCTACAACGCACAATAGAAAAATCAGGTATCGGAACGCATGTGCATGATGATGGCGTATCTATGAAAGTAGCGGTAAAACTGATTGTTTTACCCTTACACAGAACGTATCAAACCGCGCCGTGTTCAGCCCTGACGTTTTCAAACCACTGCTAGTGTGACATGAGGGATAACACTTCGCCACCTGAAAGACGAAAAAAACATTTGCCAACGTTCTTCTAAGCACCGAGGGATATATAGTGAGCACGTCATCCGCTGCACTGGACATTTCGCATCCCGTTGCTATACAGTGCCTGGTGTGCGTGCAAGTAGTGCTCTTTCTCTCTCTTCTTCTTTTTCTCTTTTTGCCCCAATATCTCTTTCGCCCAGTGCAGGGTAGCAAACAGGACGTGCGTCTGGTTAACCACCCTGCCGTTCCTTGCTTCTCCCAATTCGTATCTCGATACTTTAATATTAATGGGAAAATGAGACATCCACCCAATCGTAGCAATTGCTACAAAGGAAACCCGTACGGGCTCCTCGGAAGAAAAGCCTCGCAGTTGAAGAAAAATTCGTCCTGGTCCGGGACTCAAACCCGGGACCACCGCCTTTCCGGGGCAGCCGCTCTACCATCTGAGCTAACCAGGTGGCTAGCAGATAGCAGGGCGAAGTCGAATTTATCAACAGCCCGAAACAAAGGCAAATGTTTGACGTAATAGTTCAGCGGAAACCCGTTAGGTGGAGAGAAGTAATTAAAAGGAAAGTGAGACATCCACCCAATCGTAGCAATTGCTACAAAGGAAACCCGTACGGGATCCTCGAAAGAAAGGCCTCGCAGTTGAAGAAAAATTCGTTCTGGTCCGGGACTCGAACCCGGGACCACCGCCTTTCCGGGGTAGCCGCTGTACCACTTAGATATATAAAACAAAAAAAAAATAAATATAGAGGAACTGTTAATTTTTTTAAATCAAATACTGCTAGAGAGAAGAGATTGCACTTACTGTATATGTGTTACAAGTTGTTTGCTTCGCACATCAGGAAAAAGTGAAATCGGAGTGCGTTCTGTGTAGGAGGAATACAGGGGCAACGTGAAGGTAAAACAGACAGTAACGTATTGCGGATGAAAACAGTCGTGTAAAAGGACAAACGTTATTACGGCCGTGTAATGATTATTTCGCTTTTTTTTATCCACGTATCATTGATTGCTGAAATAAGATTCAGCTACATGATATCTCTTCTGGCAGCTATTTATTTTTTTCATCGATAGTTCGCTCTGCTGCATAAATCGGGTGGTTCATTTCAGATGCACATACTTAATAGCTGGTGTTCCTCCATACGGAGGTTCATTATGGTGAACGTTGGCCGTTCAGTGGTGCCTTGATGGTTAAAGTCTGGGGCAGCACCGCAAGATGCACGGTAGGTCTGCGAGAGCAGCTTGTCGAGGGCAGAAGGAACGAGTCGCGCCGAAGACCTCACCTATGAACCACGTCTGTATACGGCCAGAGGTTTCAGCTTCCTTGAATGTATAACCTGGTATATGTCATTCTGCGGTCTCCTAATCGTGGTCCGCTGCATATAAAAAATACATCATATACGCACGGCTTTCCTCCAGGACCAATGTGGAAACTCTGGCCTCACGCAGAATCGCTCACCCTTAAAGGAGAGTGAATGGCCGCTACACTTTTTTTTTTTTTTGCTATCAATAATTACTTTTGTTCCCCGAGGACCATGCACTGCAGCTAGACTGGTAGCGTGTTGCAAACTTAGCGTTCATTAATATCAGCAGTCTCGACAGAAGGTCAAAATATATGTTTTCGAGTGCTCTATGCAAGCGGAATTTGGCACTGATTATTTCGGGAAGTTTAACGATGATCACATCCCTAAGCGCCGACACATACTGCAAGTACATTCCTTTCGCTAGATTATATTCCTTTCTTATCCACCTCTGCCTACCGGTCTATCTTGATGGTAATGTAGCCAAAGCGCCCATTAGACCAACTACGAAGCGCGAAACGGAAAAGAAATCGAATAGAAAAATTACATTATCCCATTGGCCAAATCACATCGCAGATATTTAAAATGCCGAGCAAAGGAACCCCTCAAGGAGCGATAATATCTCCTCTGCTCTTCAACATGGCGATGTGGCGCCTCGTGCGCGATCTCGATCGAATACCCGACCTAGGTTACACGCTTTACGCACACGATATCACGCTGTGGGCGAGCAGAGGTTCCCTAGGGGATAAAGAATACACGCTACAAACCGCGGTATTAGCGGTGGAGAAATTTTCCCTAACGAGCGGGCTGAAGTGGGCGCCCGAAAATCCGAGGTCATCCGGATACACGCGAAAGGCTACAAATCCAGAGGGTCGATTAACATTGTGGTTGAGGGCCAAATGGTCCGAGAGGTACCTACGATGCGAGTCCTGGGTTTGTGGCTTCAGAGTGACGGGAGAGCAGCACATACGCTCAAAACCATCAAATCCGCAACCCATAACATAGCCCAAATGATACGTCGAGTGACGCAAAGGCGGTACCCTTCGATACCCTTAGGGCTCGATACCCCGATACCCGAAGGAAATCGATACCCTAAGGCTCGTACAGGCCTAAGTGATTAGTCGAATCATATATGGCTTGCCCTATCAAATCCTGAACAGGGAAGAGGAGAGGCAGGCCAACACGATAATTCGAACGGCTTTCAAGGCGGCTCTGGGCCTACCTAAATCTACCTCCACGGAGCGCATGCTAGCCTTGGGAGTACACAATACTTTCGGCGAACTAAGGCAGGTCACTCTGATGCGACAGAGGGAGCGTCTCAGCTTCACAAAAACTGGTAGGGCAATATTGGCACGACTTAATATCCCAGCATACCCGATTTATCTCACCGAACAGGCCGTACCTCTCCCTCCTTCGGTGAGATCCAAAATTACAGTAGCTCCAATTCTCAAGAATATGCATCCCGAGTACAACAAGGAAAGGCGCAAAGCACGCGCACAACATATTCAATCGATGTACTCCAATAACGCTAGGTACAATACGTACTACACGGACGCAGCTGCGTATGCAGAGGCTGCCGGGCAGCGCTACCAAAGGAGGTACGCCCTGGAAGTCGTGGACGCGATCAGCCAGCAGCAAATTACCGCGTCGACCACAGCGGGCTCCCCCACCTCGGCCGAAATGTTAGCAGTGGCGATCGCGCTCGCTCACGCGGAGCGTTCGAAAAGGGACTCGGTCGTGGTCACTGACTCTCGGGAAACATGTTGCATGTTTCTTAAGGGGTACGTGACTGCGGCTAGCCTTACGATAATCCCCAAATCGTTCAACCACCGCCATCGCCTACTCTGGTGCCCGGGACATGCGGGGGTACAGGGGAACGAACAGGCTAACGCCTTAGCTCGAGCGTCTACTAACCGAGCGATGGCGTCCTCTTCGAACCCCAACCCCTCACACTATCCCTCACAAAATCCCATAAATTTAAATGTCAAAGACATCCTTGCTCATCAACGCGGAGTCCGCCGAAAATACCCGCCGCCTCACCCACAACTTAGCGGGGAAGAGGGCGCCGATTGGAGCAAAATACAGACCGGGGTATTCCCCCATCTAAAACTGCTAAATGCCATGTATCCCACCCGCTATAGGGCCATGTGCCCTTGGTGCGGTGGCATACCTACACTAATACATGTAACCTGGGAGTGTACTTGGCACCCTCATATGCCAACTAATAATATCTCAATGGAGCAGTGGGAGGCACAGCTCACCCGTTCCGACTTGGCAGGACAAAAGTCCTTAATTAGCCAGGTCAGGCAGGCGGCAGAGGCCAGTGGGGCCCTGGAATGAGGGGCTCCGACCACCGCAATACTTAAAATATTTTCCAGCCAAATAAAGTTTCTCTCTCTCTCTCTCTCTCTCTATATATATATATATATATATATATATATATATATATATACATTATCCCTCTCTTTGGTCCACATAGCATTAAATATAGAAAATGAAGGCGTTAGCAATGATCGCTTACAGCTGCCATTAAACAGTGTAGAATGCGGGAGCGGGCATTCAAAAGTGCGTTCGTGCCGATTATACTTACGGCCACTAGTCCACGACAACTTTATGTGAACATGGATTGTGGGATGCTCGGGTGCTTCTCGATCTGCAGTTGGCTTTCACAACCATCATTGCAGCCCAATTGGCGGAGTACGGCACGCGCCACGCGGAGGTCGTCGGTTCGGCTTGCACCAGACTTCGATTGTCTTTTGTTCCACTTCTCGTTTCCCGTTTCTCATTATTAAATATATAAAATTTGTCGTAAAGTTAAGCGTTTTTCACAAATACTTCCACAGTTCAATGCAAAAATTTCATTTCCTTATTCTATCCGTTACATGATCGCCTATTGGCATCGCATGCCTGCGCTGAAGACAATGTGTCTGACGGTTGTCTACCAATAAAGCACCGCTCTTTCAGAAGCAGATTTCCTCGGCTCTGACTTGCAGTAGATGGTGCAAATGCATGTAGTAGCGCTCTTATGCCATGCTTACACTTACTTCCGTATACGTGAGATAGACGGCTCCGTAACATGTTTCGTATTCTTCGATTTCGCAGCCCAAAATGTTACCTAAAAAAGAAACGAAGAAAAACGAAAAGAATAATTTCTCAGTGATTGCACAGTGAGGTATATAGGACCGTTGATAGTTACAGACAACAGATAATTTGGCCAGAGTGGCGCCGCTCCAACCGGCTACTTCGCCGCTGCGGAATATGGGGCGGTGTGAAGAATCAGGTGCGCGTGAGGGAGGGCTCAAAGCCGGTGGTAACGAAAACAAACAAAAATACCAACCCCGACAATGGGCTAAGCAGCGCCGATGTTTCGTTTTTGTTTTCTTCCGCGCCGCAGAGGCGATCTTCCGAGTGAAGCGTGTAAACCAAGCTGGCATGTGCTTAACTCAGCAGGAAAGCGGTGCCCGACGCGTCGGCCTTTCCATCACGGCAGGAGGCCACCGCGCGTCGCCTCTGAGGCTCCGGGTTTTCTCTTTTCGAGCCAGCTCGCGCGACGAGATACGAGCAGCTCAAGGGAGACGACATACGCCATTCAACAGAGCAATGGGGACCCACGGCCTTGGCGGAAGAGGCGTAAATAGAACGATTCCTTGCACCAGTAAAACGGTGACGTGACGCCGGCGGCTACTATACTTTCGTTATAGGCACGTAGAGCCGCCACCATCAAATAAGATTGAGAAAGGGAGAGACTTAAGAAAGGAGAAATGCAGGGAGGCCAACGAGAATAGCAAATCAGAAAATCCGGTTTGCTACCCTATACTACACTGAGCTAGACGGGGGAGGGGAACGTAGAAAGACAAGAACGAAATAGTTGTCAAGCACAGTGGGATCACAGCCGTCGACCGAAATTAACACGCATCACCAGTCAGTGCAAAATCCTTTTGTCAAAATTTGTTTGCATAAGAATATCGCCGCCCTCTGTTGCGATGGCTGGTGAGGTCGGCGTTACGAAAGTTGACCGTTTCGATAGCGGTCTGCCACCAACACGAGCCAGCATCGTCGCGAGCGATCGCCTCTCTACATCACATAGTCCATATACGTGTGGTGCTCGATATAAGTATATTGATGACAGTCGCAAAGGGTTTTATCGCGACCACAGTCATCACATCCGGTGTTGTCAGCCATTACAAATACGGAATGCAAAAGGCTTAGTAAAGGCTTCACCTAGGCGTAGCCGACGAAGCAGGGCTGCTTCGCGTCGGCAGAGTCCAGACGGGATGCTAAGGCGGGCTATGAGAGAGCTTCACTTTAACTATAGTGGTAGTATTTTTTGTTCTTACTACAAATACTTAAGTAAGAAAAGCGTAACGTCCTCAGAGTTATACTGAAATAGTCAACTAATCACAGCAAGAGTTTAAAGGGCTGCTCCCGTCTTGTATACCGTCGCTTGCTAAAATTCTGAACTGAAACCACTAGCCAGGGCATACATTTTCAAGCATTATTAGGTTTGTGAAGTGTCTATAGCGAGAAATATTTGTGCGAAGGCTATGATTCGAACCTCTTTATCCTTAAGTCGGTGTCCATACTTTCTGTCCCTGCTCCTGAAATGGCTCACGTCACCACTTAGGTACTCGGGTAAGCACGGAGTATCATAGTGAGCCATTAAAAATATGTTCACTGTCAGAGCCTGAGCACCCACTTTTACAGGTAAATTATTGGTATGCGATGCGAATCACGTGTCATGCATCTCAGAGAGCTGGCTTGCGTGAAGGAAGTGGTAAAAGTGTTAGCCGGTATATTTTTTCTATGCACGCGTCTGTGACCTAATGGGTACAGCTCTGGGGGACATTACTTCTAAACCCACCACAGAACACGTATTTTTCTTTTTTAGGCGACAGCTTCTACTCGTTGAGACAGCAGATGACGACGACAAGCCGAACTCGGAGAAGGCTATAGGAAAAAAAAAAAGCTTTGCTTTAAAAGGCGAGTCGTGTTTGCAAATATTGTTTTCTGTAGTTAAATGGCAACTAGAGCCCATCGAAAACCTGTGCTCTTCTTCTCCTGTGTCACGCGCCTTTCAATACACCGCCGGCAGTACGCATATTTGTACAGTGCTCAGATCATGCAGCTTGTAAGCGAAGTATATTATGTCTAAAAGTTAGCGCCTCCATTCGTTTGCCGCCTGAAAACCCGCACCTGATGCGCTTTATACCTATATACATGCACGCTATTCATGGGTTCTATGTCTGGATTTCGTTAAGATAGAAAAGCAAGATAAAGGCCGACAGCAGGCAGCAATCTCTTTGCTGCGTGAAGAAGGCCTGACACTGAATTACATTCATTTCACAATGTTATGCAATTAGACCTGTTCACATGTGTTCATAACCAGTGTTCTCTCAGTCTTGTACACGTTTCCTAACTTCTAGTACCTTCTCCGCAGGGCACGCTAATAACAGTAATCTCGCAACTTCCGCGTTTTTCAGCTGGGGCTGGTTTCGTATATAGCGTGCGCGAGGCAGACTTGGAGAGTGGTGATTTCTACACATGTATTTCAGAAGAAATAGGGGGCCATATGATCGCGAAGCATAGTTTGAGCACAATACATTTCTGCTGCCATGGTTTCTAGCCCACTATGACATAGTAGGCAATGTCAGAGCTGTCTGCGCCGCTGGAACTGCTCACATTGACTCATCGGAGCCAATACTAATATCGCTTTCAATAAGTGGCGCAATGACTCTTGTGTCAGCCGTTGCGTGCTTAACACTGCGTACCATGAGGTGTGACTCGGAGAGGCAATACTGGCCCCCTAATTCGTTCCGACCCCATCCATGACTTTCACGTGCGGTGCCCCAAAGACATGCACATTGAACTGTTGGACAGTCCTTAGACAGTGGCGGCGCCTCTCCTTTGCGCGCTACTAATTTTGGCGTTTCTAGCATTCATGTGTGATACAGGCTTCAATGATACTCATAATCTTAGACACCCGGAGGCAAGGAGGGAACCCCCCCATCCCCCTACTGTCATGAGTGCAAGGGTAACGTATGCCATTGTATGTCGTTGTGCCGTCATCGTGCCACCATCGTAATGGTGATGTCATCGTGTGCACACGATTGTTTTAGTCAACACAGGGTTTTAGGGGCATTGCAGAACGTTGGAGTCGTCTGGTTGAGTCAGTGGAGCAACTGCTGCCGCAGTAGATGCGTTTAGAGCCGGAATAATCGCTGAAGCTGCCGATATTCCTTGCGCACCGAACTGTATGCACCCCCCATCATTACTGAAAAACAAAGTCAATTGGCCAGAACTTAAGCTGGAACCAGGTACGATGTCTCTAAGTCTGTTGCGAAAGCAGTATGCATTTCTTTTCTCATAAATAAAGAACGATTACCGCTAGATTCTTATTTAGTTAGCGTTTCGATGGTCAAGTAACTACATTTCGTATACTACAGCGTCGTTATCTGAGATTTTCACATTATCAGGGCCGGATATACGTATGTACGTCAAGACATAAGGGACATGTAATTCCAAACAGCAAGCATTTTCTATCGGTGTATTAAAGCAGCAGGTCGTCCTTTTACTCTAAAAATTGACCGCCCGAAAACCGCAGCTCCGAGCGAGGATCTAGACCCGACGAGGTTTTCGTGTGCCTCCCATTGGACCCTAATACTCCGCCAAAAGCGCGTCCCTGACACAATCAAGAGGAGCGCATTTCTCTTGTTCCTTCCCATACACAGACGTTTCGTGGAGGACACCGATATATCTCCTGAGAAATGGTACAAAAAGTCACTGGCCAAACTCAGCCGGAAGGCTAAAAAGAGAAAGAATAAAGAGGAGGAGAAAACGTCGAAGCAGAGAAGGGCCACCCACCGAAGGTACACGGGCCACGCGCTGTCTGCGAATCAAAAAGCAAACAAGCCCCTCCACGTCCATGTGCCGATGTAGGGTTATTGGGAAGATGCCGGCCTTTCCCGTGTACGGTCTCCTATTGAAAACGTTTGTAGGTAACTCTCTTGTTTTCCGTTCGCAGGACTTACAAGCGGATCGCGTCATATTTCACTTCGGTGCGCGCAGCCCCTCTCTGCTCCCCCAACCTTGGCTGCCTGCTTGGAGAGCGCAGCTCCTCGCCCGCCTCCCCGGCGCGTGTTCCCGTCCGATCAGGAGGCCGCCCGTCCCCCCTTTTGCCGCGTTCTTGCCTATTTTGAAGTGCCAGGCTGGATTCTTCGTGGCGAAATGCCAGCGCCGCACACACACCGCGCAGACACTATAGCGAAGAAAAAGCGGTGCGGTGGGCCTCACCCGCGCGCGCCTGTGCCGGCTACCCGCAGGACTACAGGCAGCTTCGCTTGTCTAAATTCGCTGCGCCCCCGCACTGCCTTGTCGGCTTCAAAGCGAAAACGCAATGAGATTCCGGCAATAAGTCGTCCTCTCCGGCGCATGTTTCCCGCTGGATGAGGTTTTGTAAAGCAGGGCTCTCCCAGTCGTCCTTTGCTTCGGATCTCGGTTCACTTAGAGAGAGACGGCCCAATGATTCAAAGCTTCGCTCAAACGTAGACACCGGTAGCGCAAGAGTAGCCTTCTGAAGGACGAAGACTCGCCCGGAAGTGGCTATACAGAGCGCGGTGCAACGAAAAATAGGCTGCGCGCATTGTTTTTACCTTGATCGATGTTTCAAGATGCAAATGCACCCCTGAGAATGTGAAATTCGAAATTCAATAAAGGTGCTCCCGTTTATTCAGCATTTTCCAAACCCGCATACATAATTTTTTTTCAACAGAGCGTGCTAGAAACAGCGCCATGTGGGAAGATTGCTTTCGAAGAATTCAGAGAGTGATCAATGCACTAAATGATATAACACATGGATGTGAATTCCAACATGGTGTGATGGCCCCAACCTTTTGTCTTCCTTCAACATATTACCAGCCGAATTCATTTCTTTTTAAACTCAGGGCCCAGATGCGCTCTTGCAAAAGTTTCTCTTTGGTCGATCCGGGACATAGTCGTCCCGTAAGCAAACACTACCTGCCCACTGCAGGTGACGGAAGCCTTCCCAGCGTTTTTTGGAACTCGGAGAACTCAATGAGACATCGGAAACATATTTCTATATGGGCACTTATTCGCGCAGGCAGTGATTGGGGTCTATGTAGCATGTACCGCGTCATCTTTTACTTATGTTTTACCTGGAGTATAGGCATATATGGACAGGCTAACCGCTCCAGTTTCCTCAACAGAGCTGCCATCTCTCTCTCTCTCTCTCTCCTCTCCTTTTCACCGTCATGATCTGACGGCATCCTTTCCTACATGAACACTTCTTGCGCACGAATGGCTATCTTGATCCGTCCAGCGTATTTGTTAATAAATTCAGACATGGCCACAGTCGCTGCAACTTTTATATCGTCATCCACAACAACAACCATCCGCAGGCAGTGGCTGTGTTGTGCGGGTTTGAAGAAGTGGAAGCGATAAAAACTTTTGCAGTCGCACAACCCGCCATTTCTGATTCGAAGCACTTTTCTGTACCAATGCCGAACGGCGTCCAGCAACTGACCGCTTTTTAACGTGATAGCGTGAAGGGTCCCGTGTCCCAGAAAATCCGGTGTTGGTGTCGGCGCTGGCGTCGGCGGAGTTTCCGTGAGCGAAAAATTCCGTATATATTTAGGTATATGTATATGCCGCGGCTTGATATATGACAGGCGGTATATGCGGGTTATATTGCAACACCATTCTATCACTAAAGTTGCTCATACCTTGTCTTACATTCTTGACAAAGTTATTCCTGGGAATTTTGAGAATGACAGCCCACAAAGAAATGCCATGAAACAAAACGCCGACAGGCCTTTTATGTTAAATCTTCTCAGACTGAACTAATAAATGTGTGACACAGAAGAGAAGCCTGAAAATGATGTAATTTTTTTGGAGCTGCTATGCACAACCTCCGGGATCGGCCCACACAAGAGGCCGCGTTTCTACCAGAAAGCTCGCCTTCGTGCATAGCGTTCGCCGCAAGCGTTTCCCGGTAAACATTACGGTTACATAATCTGTCGCGGTTGAATGCTATCGCGTTCCGCTCTTAAAGGCGAAGCTTAAGCGCCCTCCAAATTTTTGGTGGTCTAGATATGCATGTAAGAGCCGGGGCAACCTGATGCAGCTAGTGGCGCTGTATTTGTTAGCTCTCCTTTAGGGTTTTTATCATTCAGTTACCCGACTAAGGTACGGATGTCTGCATTGAGAAACAGCTTACTTTGAACTGGGGCCCCGCAGAAACGATGCGTCATTTTTTTCAGGCTAGCCCTTGAAGAAGGACTATCTGGCAGAGCGGAAGAAAAGAAACGCACGAGAAGACGTCTCTCAGTTTCTTGTCTTTTGTAGGGCCGATCGCTGAACCCTGGACGTCAAATGAATGGATGGCCGGGCCACCCCCATGCTCCCGTCACCGGCAATTTTCCGACGCAGTGACCGCGGTTGTGACAACCAAGGAAGCAGCCATGCTCGAGTCAGTGAAGCGATCGCAGGCGAGTCACTGTAGCTGCCACGGGGCTCTGCGCCTGGCGTCGCTCCGCCTCGACGCTTCATTTCATCCGGTAAGATTTTAGCTTCGGACCCCACCGGCAACTAAACTGTCGTAACGCATTGTCGCCTCTCCCGCTCAAAATTGGGACGATGAGAGAACGTACCGCCGCGGCAAGCATCATTAGGCTTCCGGAGCTGGCAACAGTGATAACTGCGTTCCCGAAGCACTTCGTTGATTACCAATTGCAGATCGAATGAGGAGTGCCTTTTTCAGTCTCAGTCAGCGTCGCTCACTTCGGACACCGCATCGGCAGCTCGATATTGTCGAAAACGACCGTGGACAGCCGCTTTCTTTCTTTCTTTCCACTGGCTGGTTGTAACAGAGCGATGCGACATCGACTGGTCGTAGGGGCGGGACCACACCGCTGCGCCTTGCAGCCCTTTGCGGCCAGCCCTGGAGGAGCGGAGCGGTGGGGAAATGTGGAATGCGCTGGAAAAAGGCAATTGAAGAGCAGCCAACCTTTCAACAGCTCTCCGGGATTAAAAATCAATGAAAGGCTCCGACGATCCTGCCAAGACGGCCCTTCTTTTTTATTCTTTCTTTTTTGAGGCTCCTAAGCCCCGGCCCAGGGAGCTGATCTAGGCTTAATGACCCTGCATCGGGAGTCTTAGACCGTTCGTGCGAACCGAGAACATTTCTTACACACACTCGTCCCGACGTTTAGGTTCGGGCAGGGCGCGAAGAAAAAAATATCTGAGCAGAAAAGAAGCAACCAAGCAAGTGTCAGCAACCTTGTTTCGTGTACACCTTTCCCTAAGAAAATCAAACCTGGGGCGCTATAACATAAAATGATTCCAAACTGTTTTGATTCCAATTTCAGCAATCAGCCTCCACGATTGGTCAAAACATTTGCGGGCCACTCCCAACTTCGGCTGTCTGTCACGCGACGTCACGAAAACCGCGATAGCTCCCCATCTGATATAACGTGTACACACTGATTATGTATGATTAAACCTCACAAAAGAAAAATAAACATTCCTGATTTGACGCCTTTTCACCATTAGCCCTCTGCTCTTGGTCCAATGTTTTCTGGCTACGCCCACTTCGCCTGTCTGTCACGCGACCTGACAAAACCGCAAAAACTCGCACGTCAAAGTGACGTGTACGCGAAAAAAATGCATTAATATGCCGAACAAAACTGACATTTTTTCTGAATAGCCACAGACTGCCCCGTTCCGAAAGGAATAGAAGATGGCTGCCTGCCGATCGCTCAGACCCTCGCGACTCGCACCTGCCGGTGAGCATGTATTTATTTGCGGATGATAAACCTTTTTGCGTGGCAGTACAACGTTATCGAGCCCTTTCGGCATGCATACGACATCGCTCTGTCAACTCTTCCTTGTTGAGGATCCGTTTTAGCGGCATTCTTATTCTTCCGTTGCACGCCGCCGCGATTTTCGACCAGCCACCGCAAGCTAAGTAAGGCGAAGCGGACCAATCGGAGAAGCCGGCACCACCTTCTTCGTGCGGTTAACTTTTTTCACTGGGCTGGCTCGGCCCCATCGAAACCCTCTCCACTAGAGCGTGCTCCTCGCCTCTTGTCAGCCAATTAGATAAGGACAAACGCTGAGTGTACACAATGTTATTGGTATTGAAAGCGAACAAAGGTGACCTCCTATAAACGAGGAGAGTGTTTGATTGGGTTGTTCAGACAACGCTGCGGGTCACCGACCGATGCTTGCGTTGGTGGTTACGCAAATTTGACGTCAGGAGTTTGGAATCAAAACAGTTTGGAATCATTTTACGTTATAGCGCCCCGGAAGATCGAACTCAGCGCGCCTCTTCGTATTTTTTTGTAACGAGCTGGAACATCCCGTCCAAAAAAGAAAATATCCAAGTGCAACAATTAGCTATAGCTGGCTACGGCTGCGGCTGTCGCATATTCAACGCTTTTCAGTTTTCGCCAAGCTCAACCGGCAATTTAATGCAGTAAGTATACAACCACGGCTCATTGTTCAATGAACTATAGGCTACCCAATATTCAAAGAACACAAATGTTGGGCGCATATGCGAATATAAAAAGAAAAAAAAGAAAAAAGAAGCAATGCTTAACAACATGCACATCTAACATCCTCTCTTGCTGCCCAATTTGTTGAGCACTGGCGCAGATGTATAGTGGGCACAGACGCATATAACACAAATCCCCGCAGTTAAGTTACAAGCATTTTAATTTGTCGCATGCGAAATTGTGAAACGTAGTCACATTATGCCCCCAGCAGCATTCTTCATTCTGATTACGTCAGTACGTAATTCTGCTTGAGCATGGGGAGGCCAGCTGCGGAGGGTAGTTGACCGTAAAAATATACAGTGTGCTTCAAAACAATTTCGAAAAGGCTGCGATACGATTGTAGCGAACAGTCACGTACGGTCACGTTTTACCTCCTTTCCAATTTTACTCTTTTGCTCCAGCATAATGACCTTAATATTAGGATGACCTTTGCGTTTTTTAAACCACGTCTCAGTAATAGAACACTAAAACAAGGCACGTGCAGACAAACACAGGAAAAGCTTCTTCCCTTGTCTTCTTCTTAGTGTCATTACGCTTACAGAACCAGCAGCCGGCAACTGACTGAGTATTCCTGCATACAAAGCAGTTTGCTGACGGGTTGGAAAGGGTTGGAAGAAAGGAATGGATTGGTTTAGTGCCCTCCTGCCTCCGCTACAAAATGAAAGCACAACGGCTTGGATAGATTTCAAAAACAGGACAGTACAGTCGAAAACAGGACATTATAAAAAGAAGGATAAAAATTATTGACTCAGTAAACGGCGCTGAACGGGAAAAGAAAGGGGCAAAAGGAATTTTTTTTTCTTCCTTTCCCAACGCCTCTATAGCCGACATAATAAAGCGCAGTCTCGGGTCGTAAACACTTGTCGTAAAGTGAGAGCACGCGCTCCAGATCTCGTACGGGCTCCGCGACCGGTATTGGTGTTAGTTGCTCCCGTTCAATGGTGCCTGCGTGTGCGTACGCACTCGTGAGCGCCTTACGCGTGTAGCTATCTCTTCTCGCTCGGGTAATTGTCGTGCCCCGCGCCCGCGCGCGCACTACATCCGCTGTCTCCTCGCAGCCAGGTGTCTCTCTCGTTCTTTAAACTTGTAGGCGAGCGCGTACTAGACCCGCACGCGCTCCTAATCAGATCGACGGTGGCCGCCACCGCGAGCTGGTGGCGGCCTGCTGCTGAACTGCTTTGGTTCTCGACTCTCCTGCTGCTGTTGCCGCGCACCGGCCGTCGGCGCGTGCCCGGCGGCGGTCGGTGGTAGCGCGCTGGGCTGCAGGCTTTGCCTGGCAGCACAGCGCGCTAGGGTGAGTCTGCCAGGCAAAGCCTGCAGCACACGCCGCCACCCCCTCAGCTCGCCGCTCCCGCACATCCCTGTACTCGCACTGGCGCTTCGCGGCGGCTCCATTTTCGCCTCTCGCGCTCGTCCCTATATCCGCGTGAGCCTCTTTTTGTCAGCGCGAAAGCTGGATCTGTGTCGTTCTTTTGCTCTTTCATCTCCCCCTGTACTCCCTTTGTTCCTCGCATCCCTCACGGCATTACTGACTCACCCGGACACGTGGAAACTTCTCGGTCAGTAGCGCCACGGATTTCTCTCTCTTACTATTATCATTACTATTGTTTCTTTCCGCCGCCGTACAGACGCGTTCGGGTTCTCTAACGATTTCGCACGTACGTGCCCGCTGGAAAATCGTCGCGCGGCCGGCGCGGACATTTGCGCGCGGTGTAGGGGCTGGACGGGGTGTGGGGGCGGGCTGTCTTCGTTCTTCGATCTCGTGCGCCCGTTCGGTACGTCGTGATTTCTCTCTTTCGCATTTCTCTGGCTCTTTTTGCATCCGCGCCACTAGATCGGTGGACGGCGTACAGTTTTTACCGGCACTCGCGTTAGTACCCGACGTGTGAGCTTGAGTTGTACCTGCGCTTCTCTAGCTCCGCCCATTCTGTCCCTCCGTAATAAGAAAAACAGAAGAAATACAATAAGAAATGAGAAGGCAAATGCGTTCGACGACGAGGTGGAGGAGGAAAAGAAAATGCAGAGAGTGTTTTCATTCTTTTTAGGCTGTAAAATATACATAGCTAATCAGAGCGGGTAAATCAAGGTGACCATAGGTTTATCGCCTCTGTGTCGAGATTGGGGACTTCTAATTTGTGCAGTAATGTAATGAATTAAAAGAGTCGACTTAATTAACCTTTTAACTATTAACCACAGCAGCCTATTGCGAGCTTTCAAGGAGCGTGAAGCCCTTCGTGAATGGACATTATTTAGCCATACGATAAAATTTTGAGTAACAAACGTTTCTCGAAGGTGCTACGGGGCGAACAATTTTCACCTTAGCAGTGTCTCTGAAATCGAAAATGAGTGGAAAAGAAGGCGCTTATATGACGTCAACCTCACCGTCTCTGTCATTCGTGATGCGGCCTGTCAAGGCCCAGTCATGTCACTGTCATTCACGTCCCGGTGAGTCAGTGCATAGCAGACCTTGCCATTTTGTTCTCTTTTTTTGCAGCGCATCTCTTACATGCCTGTTCTTGCGTTGAGCGTCAGCGTCCCTCGGCGTAACCAAGTGAAAGAGCGAACGCGGAGTGCAGCGGGGGATGAAAGACGGTGATAGCGAAGAGAGCGCGAGGAGGAAAGCGGAGGAGGAGGGTATGGCGAAAGGGTGAGGAGGAAGGCGGAGTGCTGCACGAGACGTTCTCCACGGCGGCGACCAGGCATGCGGCGAGCGCGTCCACCGATACCATATATAGAAACAAAGCGCTGCCGTGGGCTTCGGGCCCACCGCGCATGCGTTACTTCGCCTGCGCCGCCGCGCAGCTAGAGAATGCGCTCCGCGCGAGCCACACGTTCCCGTGGTCATGCTTTCTTTCTGAACAATGAGTGACGCAACCGGCGTAAATGCTTCGTCTGCCGCTGCTACTAAACGAGCTGCCCGAGCAGAGGCTCAGCGGCGCTGCCGTAAGGACTGTGTCGTTCAGAATCAAATTCGTTGCCACAACTAATATATCGCGCATTCAAAACACCTAAACAGCTGCGCTCAAAATTCACATTAGGGAGTATCGTAATCATCGGTGATTTTTTTTTCTTTTCCTGAATGGCAGTCGATCAGCGTGGCATATTGATACCGGTGACGGCGAGTACGGACAACCGAAAACCTTGCTGCGGTGCACGCCGGAATGCTGGCGTAGGCTTTGGCACATCACCGGCATCGAGACGCTACACTGCCGACAAAAGCAAAAAAAAAAAAAAGCAACTAAGAAAACATACAGGGCGTGAGACACTGGCCCACGGAGCCTTGCCCGTGACGACGATGGCAGTGTGACGAAAGGCGACAGCGGCGAGATCGACATCGCAAAGCGCGATTTTTCCTAGTCAGTTTCAATTTCAGTGATCCTGCAAAGGCGAAAATAATTACTCGCGTAGCTCTTACGATACCTTATGTATTAGCAATTTAATCATTCAGCTGGATAATGTCGAGGATACGTTTCCAAGTGCAACAACGTCTTCAAAATCAGCAATTTAAAAGGTGATTAAGGCAACTCTTTTAATTACGTGCATAACGGCACAAATTACTTCCCATGTAGAGGCCAGCAATCTGTACAATGGAATGATAAACGTAAAATCGCTGTGATTTAATTATTTCAATCTTTAAAAGCGGGGGTAGGTGACGCCAAAGGAAAAATAAAATAAAAATAAAAACATAGTGCACAGGTAACTAGAGGAAATAGTGAAAGAAAGTAGGCGATTCTTCGCTAGAAGCTTATTAATCTAAAAAAAAATTAAAGAGTGTCTTGCAAACTTAATGCTCGGTAAAATACCTAGAGTATATTGTTCCCTCGTGGGTATTTTCTCAACAAAAACGTAAGTCATGCCAAAGTGTCTAAAATGAAATTCTGCGTCTACTTCAAGAAAAGCCACGATTGAAACACAAATTATCCTCTGTGGGGTTCCGTAAACGTCTGTAAAGGAATGAACGGAAAGAGAAGCAAAACTTTAAAAGAAAATTCGGGCTTCAGATGTTTATTTCAGAATAATTCTTGCCATTTTTCACATCGTTTCCCTTTTCTAACTGTACAAAGAAATTGGAAAACAAGTCAAGCCCGTGTTATTTGGACCTGAACCTAACAACGTCGTACAAATGACCTCACAGGACCACTTACAATATCCGCTCTCCAGATACAACCGTACATTCCGGAAGAAATCTATGCGCGATGTTGGCCGGAATGGGCTCGGAGGGTATTACCAGGCCACCACGGGCAAATAAAGAAAGGTACCACGTATTATGCAAGGGCGCAATTTAAATTGTAGTGCCGGAAATGATCACGGCGTCGAAAATTCTTTCGGAGAGGGCGAGGTGGGGGCTTGCACAGGAACGTGTCCCGCAGAAGGTCTCTCGAGTGTAACACACCGCACTGACCGAGTCCGACCTGCTCGGCTTCTTTCCCTCACTGAGCCCATTTGCCGGCTTGCGAGTGCATTACATCTCGCGCTATGCGGGATTGTCTGGCACAGACGCAACACGAGGGAGGAAGGAAATCACTAGCTTTCAGTTTGCCATCAACTTAGTTTTCTAGCATACGCTTCATTCCCTTTTTTTAATACTTTTTTTTTCTTCTTCCTTTTTTTGCGCGCTCACCCGCTTCTCTATCCTCGCGGAAACCACAAAAGCCTTATGAAACGGCGCCCCCATAGCCGAGAGAGCAAAGCTAGCAAGTACGGAGAGCAAAAGCAAATGACCAGCGTTCCTCCCGAACAATCTGGACTTAAAGGGGGGAGAGCGAAGAGGCGAAGTCGCCGAGGATAGGAGAGACAGCGAAATCTTTCACGGGCAGGGGGTACAAGTGTTAATCAAGGAAACTTCGTGTAAGGCAGCCGCTTGCTCCTCCTCTTCCAGCACGCCCTCTCCGCTGCTTTTCACTTGGCTGCACCCGCGCGGGAACAGGAGAGCCAGCGCCGACACACAAGAAAAGCAAGCAGCCGCCGCCGCGGCCGCCGCCGCGACACTCATGCGCCGGCGAATATAAACAGACTGGCGCGGCATTACGGCCAGGCGGCGGAGGTATAGCGGCAAGCCAAATACGTTATCCCATTTCCCTTTTCACGGCGGGGCGTCGTCCATTAACTATTGTTGTGGCTGTTATCGTTTGCGCCGCGCGAGGAGGAAGAGGAGGAGGCGTTCGTTCTCCTCCCCCGCAAGGAAGGGACATTCCCGCTGCAGCCTGTTCAACGCGTCGTCTCGGCTTACTGCTCTCCCGCCGACGCCTTGAATGGGGGCCGGGACGCAACGCGCGCGCCCGGGGCCGACACCCCCGCCGCGCAGGCCGTAGTATAGCCTCCCTTGCCGGCCCTCCCCACGGTGGGCTTCCATGCACTCGAGGCGGAAATGGAAAGCAATTTATTAGTTCAATCTCCGGTCCTGTTATTCTTATTCCGCCACGCTTACTGCTGTTGCTTCATTTCATCCTCGTTGTCCTCGAGGGCGCTACACCTTGGTGCCTCTTTCCCCTCGATCCTCAGTTCACCTTGACGAAATACTTTTGAAGAGAGAAAATAAAAACTGCCGGAAAGGGAATACATTATTGAAGAGCGAACAGGTATGGCGTTAATGGGGCAAAAATGTGGTGCCCCGAGGCCATTGGAATGGCAAAAATGAATAGGTTATTGACGGACGTGCTGCGGTGCCCGATCTATTTTCTCTTTTTCACCATTGATTTGAATCCATTTACAACAAATGGAGCGGAAAGCCTGTAGTGACGCAGCTTGAAAGGCTCTAGACCCGCTGTTATAAAAGCAGTATGATGTAAAGTGTACATCAAACATCGGTAATCTAGCCCAAATGGCAAAACTGTTCAAGTAAAGCGGGTAGTAATGGCTTCCACAGATACATACATTTTCTAACCGAAGCAGGAAACACCATGTAGGAAACTAAATGAGGGATTTATCGACTGAAATTAGCTCCGATGACGTCAAGATCTGCACGTCAAGACAATATTCAAGCTATGAATTTCTGATCATTTGTCGCTCGTAGTCAGTTGAATTGAATTCGGGGGCTTTACGTTCCAAAACCACGATTTGATTATGAGGCCCTCCATAGTGGGGAACTTCGGATTACTTTTGACCACCTGCAGGGATCTTTAACGTGCCACAAATGCATGGGACACGGGCATTTTTGCATTTCGCCCCCATGGGAACGCGTCCACCGCGGCCGGGATTGGCGCTGCTAAGGACGGCCGCGGTGCTTAGCCATACCATACTAAGCGGGCATTCGGAACCAATTTCTAGAACGAGACAAGTGCCAATACTAAGGTGTGCTGTGTGTGGGTATGTTTTGTTGTATTATTGCCATTTCAATCTGTACATGCAGGCACAAAATATTACGGGCCCTGCGAGCGCGTGCCTAACTGCATTCTTGCGCCCTCCGACAAAGCAAGCACCTGGTGTCGAGACATAACATTGCGCATGTGCATGCTCTCGTGGGCGTCTCATTGTGCGCCTGCCAAATGCGCGCACTTCTGGCGACCCTGTTGTAGGAATCGCCATGAGTCCAAAATATTACGCTAGGAGAGCGGTCTGTGTTTCGGCCGTTGTAACGTTTGACACTTGACCGCACGCTCCGCTGGCCGAAAGAGATACCGCCCCTTTATTGCTTAATATTTTACACGCATCGTGATTCCGACAACAGGCTGGCCAGTGGTACTATTCTGGACATCGTCAAATTCCGCCATATTGTCGAATTCCGTAATGGCGACATTTTGAGCCATTCGGAGAGGCCGTAGCAACCCTCTCGGCCAGTGAGAGCTGACAAGATGGCGAATTCGACAATATGGTGGAATCGCCAGATTAGTACCCCAGGTCTGGATATACCGACAAAAGCCCGACCACGAAAGGACGCGCGCGCGAAATGCCACGTGTCGGCACCACGAGCTTCCTTCGTCAGAGGGCGCAGGTCCCCACTTTGGCACAATCTCACAGGTCCCGCAATATATTGACCCCACCTGTACAGTATCCCTTCGTTTAAGGCAAAGATAACAGCTACATAACAGAATTCTTTTATTTAAATTTGAAACATTGCTATATTGCACATTTAAAAGAGGTAATCAGCAATATTATTATGTGCTTTATTTGTTCCTATTCATGGTGTGCTGTGCGCACTTTTTCTTGCAACTGCGTGCCTTGGGCATCACCTAAGAGCGTCAGGAGAACTAACCCGAAACGGGTTAGTTCTCCTGACGTGAACATCTAGAGCGTGACGTAGAGCGTGAAACATCGGACCATCTGCACAGCAAAACGATAAGAAGAGCTAAAAGTAATGCGTACTTAAATTTTACACGCCTTAGGTAACCAGACAAATAAAATACTCTCAAAACGAAGTAAGAAGCTGAAATCGAACGCATTAAGGATGCACTGGCCCGTGCAATGAACCACTGAGCCACAGGCCAGCAGAGCTCTGATAGTTTGAATGTCTTTCTTAAAGGACAACCGCATTGTGTATGATTATGAACGGCTGTTATTATTTTTTTTCTCTGTTTTCTATATTCCGGCGTTCCCCTCCTTTGTATGCTGATACTTTATTATTGCTTTTTTTTTTCAAATGTAATTTTCGCTCTTTCTTTGAACGACTCGTTCTTGGCTGTTCAGTTCTCTCTTTATTGCTCAAGCGCTTCAACGCTGTCTCGCTTTGCGATTTATTCTTTTGTTTTTGCACATTCAAGCGCATTCTGTTGTTCTTCAGTCGCACATTCGCGTAAACATTATTTGTCCTAAGTGTCTTAACGCTTCCACTAACAATGTTTCGCCAATAAAATTCATAAATAATCACCATTACATTTATGAATTTAAGTGCGTCGATTATTGAATTGAAAATATTGCGACAGAATCCATCTCACGACGACTGTCGACGGTAAGGCGCTAGCATTGAATCAATATAGCGACACAGCGTAGTGCCACCGTCGAAACGAGTTACGTATGAGGCGTGTACTGCAGCGGGACTCCTCCTCTTTAGCGCTTACCCACAAGAACACTCGGCGCCATCTAGCGCTGCCGCCACGAAGCCTGCGCGTGGCCTCAGAAATGCACGACGCGCCGGTGCTTGGCGAATGCTGAGAAAGGCGCCATGCGGCAACCGGGCTCCTCTCTCGCGCTTCTTTCTGGTCACGCTCCGCCATCCAGTGACACTGCCGCCGAGAAGTCCACGCGTTCCCTCCGAGACGAGAAGCGTGGCGCGCCCGTGCCTGCGAGCGCTGACAATTGTTCCCTCGCTTGCCGCCCACTCAGGGGCACGTATTCGGTAGGCGAGAGGTTCAATGAAGAACGGCACATACCCAGTGCATTCATGGCGTAGCTCGATTAAACGTTGGCGTTAAAGACGTTCTTCGAAACTAGGCACGTACCCAGTGCATTTGTGGCGCAGGCTGCTAGTGCGTTGGTTTGCTGTGCTTGAGGAACCCGTGTGACGTGGGTTCGATTCCGCTCAGCGTCGGAGAAATTTAAGGTACCTTTTCGTCATTGTAGAGTGGCACATTCCCGGCGACACGCACCTAGTTACCCAAGTTGACGTCAAAGACGTTCATTGAAGACCAGCACAGACCGAGTGGCACGACCCCATTGCTCTATGTGGGCGTCAAAGAGTTTCTTCGAACAGCGGCACCTACCTACAGTCCCGCATCTTACAATGACCCACGTCGTCGTGAAAGAGGGTCGTTGAAGAGCGGCACATACTGTAGGTTCTTCTTCTTTCTGGGGTTTTACGTGCCAAAACCAGTTCTGATTATGAGGCACGCCGTAGTGGAGGGCTCCGGATTAATTTTGACCACCTGGGGTTCTTTAACGTGCACTACAAAGCAAGCACACAGGCGTTTTTTGCATTTCGCCTCCATCGAAATGCGGCCGCCGCGTACACTGCACGTACGTACATACATTCGATAGGAGGACGAAGATAGGTCCTCCTATCGGAACGTGGGCCAGCCTTTCTGAGGCACCTTATCCTTGTTTGCAACCTTTATATCACGTACATATTGACACACATATATACTCCGTCACCCAAGTTTGTCCGATGGCTGGTTTCGAATCCCGTTGCCTCAGTACAGCTGCCCGATATGCAACCCATTCCACCACTGACCACCCAGTGACCCAGGTAGGCGGGAAAACGGTTAGATACAAACATGGATAGGTACAAACATAGAGAGATGCATAGCTTCCGGAAAATGCCCTAATCACTCGAAGAATGCTGACGCATTAAAAAAGTGAAATGTTTTACGTGCCAATACCCCAATCTGATTATGGGGAGAACTCCAGATTAATTTTGACCACCTGGGGTTTCTTAACGTGCCCCTCAATTTAAGTAGACGAGCGTTTGTCCATTTCGCCCCCATCAAAATGCGGCTGGCTCGGCCGGGATCGAACCCATGACGTCTAGCTCTGGGCTACCGCGGTGAGCTCGGATGTTCGACTGTTGAACGTTCTCTCTCTCTCTCTCTCTGTTCGTCGGTATGTGCGGTGTGTGTGTGTGTGTGTGTGTGTGTGTGTGTGTGTGTGTGTGTGTGTGTGTGTGTGTGTGTGTGTGTGTGTGTGTGTGTGTGTGTGTGTGTGTGTGTGTGTGTGTGTGTGTGTGTGTGTGTGTGTGTGTGTGTGTGTGTGCGTGTGTGTGTGTGTGTGTGTGTGTGTGTGTGTGCACCGATGAACTGGGGCGTAAGTTGCTGACATTTTAATATTATCAATTCGTCAAATAAGTTGCCCCTGCAACCAATGAAGGAACCAGGACTTTTACTCGCGTATTGTATCCGTGGTTTTCCTTCTAGCTGTGTTTCGCGGTAGAGCTCTCGTTGTCTGTCTCACCGCACTTGAGGTTGGACACTCGGGACTATTCGTGTAGCGAAAACATCCGCGCAAGGTCCTTGATTCTTTGTGTTCATCTCCTTGGACGAAGCGATACTTTTTCAGGGCTCAATGATTCGGTTTCCCGCGGAACCAACTAAAACTGATAGCGCAAAATATTTCTCCATCGCAGGCGAACGAGTAGTCGGTAAAGAGCTGACGCCGATCCTTCTGGAAATTGTTCACTTTTCTTTCAGCGCCATTGGAATGAAGAGATAAAAAATATCGCGCCGCCAAAGCCATTTCTGTTGAGTGTCGTTAGCGTTTCCCTCTCAAGCTGTTGCCGCGCAAAAGAGAAGAAGCCGGTAGTTCGAAGAAGCTGTATAGAGGGGACAGCGTAAAGAGCAAGATAGAGTAACCAAGGTGTCGAACGCAGGCCCCGTGCCCCCCCCCCCCCCCCCCCCTGTTTTTTGCGTGTTTTTGCCCCCTGCTTTGCGTGTGAGCCTCCAGCCTGACTCAATGTTCTCTCTCTCATTTATTTTGTTTTTATCGACGCGACCTTGCGTCGCTCCAACTCGAGCTTCAAATGACCCTACACCGATCGTTAGAGGCAAAGAGGATCAATGAAGACAGGTCTCGTTACGGCGGCTCCAAATTAAGCAATTATAACGACATTATCCGGGTTACACCAGCTCCGGATAAAGCGAGAGTAAGAGTAACAAGGCGAGGCAAAACGAAATCTTAGAAAATTCCAATACTTCCACCAGGAAAAATGCATAGCAGAAAACACGTGTGCGAGTCCTTTCAGTCGGTGAAATACGCCAGCTAAAATAGCATCGAAGGATCGTTTTACTCAAAAAAAAAAAAAAAACTTTGGTGGCAGCAAGAACAATTCTGGAAGAACGAGGGGAAGATGAGGACGAAAGTTGTTTGCGCACGTTTCGCACACCATCTTTTTTTTCATTTCGACGTTGAATTATTTTATAAGGTTGACTAACAATTTTTCCTAGAAGCCAGCTTGCACAGCTATAGAAAGCAATACGTGTGCGATAATCTACTGGCGCCGTAGGAACATTGCGAATTTGCGTGGAAACTTGTTCAACAAAACGCAACTGATCACGCGTTTCGTGATGAGACGTCAAATTTGTGTGTTGATAGAGTAATTATGAATTCACTTTTACGGACGTGTTGCAAGGTCGATTCACATAGGTCGCGAAGCTTCGGGCGAAAAGCGGTTCAGAATTAATTGTCACCGACATCAGCAAGGGTGGTTATGGGAGCAGCGATTGAAGCGCGACTATGTTTGGAGGGAACAAACATTGGGAAAGAAAAAAGCGTTTTATAAAAAAAGAGAGACACAGTTAGATTCATTCAACAAAAATACAATTCCTAATCAATTTTATATACGCATGGCGAGAAAAGAACAACCCTATTTTTCTTGATCATTATCAATAGAAACCTTTATTTCAGCGCCCGCCGTAAGAGCGCACACCGATAACGGCGGGCGTTGAAGCAGCTATCACTTGCAATGCAATGCAGCTCTTGAAGTGTTCAGAAAGGCGCGCTCGTAAAGTTAACCTGTTATAATACGCCCCCCTCACATGTTGTGTTGTTTTGTTGCCGACGTCTGTCTGAATTTTTTGACGTGGGTAGTCTCCTTGTTTCTTAACCTATTCTGTCAAGAGGAGTAAGTTGCGACCGCCATATAATTGTTGAATTCAGTTGTTTTCGTGCGACAGCGCTGGCCGACGGACTTGGCGTCCGACGAAAAAACGAGCACTCTACGCCCGAAGCGTTCGTAGGCCTCCAAAGAGAGTGTGTTCTGTGCACGGATGCGATTTCGACATCCGTACGGCTGACCTTTTCTTGCATCGCTTTCCGCGCTGAAAGCTCGCAACGCCCATCAAGTCGTATGGCGGGGCATTTGAATATACAGCTGTAGTGGCAGGCCTCCGAAAACAAATTTCGCACCTTTGAGAACAAAATGACGTCACTTCTGTTTTTAACGGATATGACGTGACATTATTTTTTCTTCCGCCGGAAGTGTTCCCTCCTCATACAGATGGCGCTAAGCCCCGTGGACCGCCGATGAACCGCCATGTTTTGAACGTATGGGCTTCTACGGAAGCTTCGCTACCAGGTATATCTACCTTGCGTGTTGCTTGGACTGGCTGGAACTGGCCTGTCAAGGTTTGTGTGCAGATTTCCCATAAACGCGTTATTCATTTTGTCCTACGGAAAACCGTTTGTGGCACATCAATATATCATCAATATTCTAATCGAGTGTACTTATGTGTTCGCTACCGCAAGCACAATAGTGAAATTTTGTTGTTACGGTTTGCATTTTCCCGATTCTGTTTTTATTCGCCCACGGTTGCATATGAGAAACAATTACCGGCGTTTTAAATTAATTAATTAATTATGGGGTTTTACGTGCCAAACCCACCATCTGATTGTGAGGCACGCCGTAGTGGGGGACTCTGGAAATTCGGACCACCTGGGGTTCTTTAACGAGCACCTAAATCAACGTACACGGGTGTTTTCGCATGTCGCCCCCATCCATCGAAATGTGGCCGCCGTGGCTGGGATTCGATCCCGCGACCTCGTGCTCAGCAGCCCAACACCATAGCCACTGAGCAACCACGGCGGGTTGGCGTTGTAAATATGCTTGTACTAGATGAATATGCTGCTTTTGACAAGAAGGAATAATTGATTCAGCCGGTGAAGCTTTAAATTCTAATGTCGGTTCTTCATTTTTGGGGAAGGACGTGGTGACTCTTTTGCTGATGCGTGCCAAAGAAAGTGGCAATGCAAGTAAATAAAATAGAATAGTTCGCAATCATACCAAGTAGCAATATATATTGATATTTTCTTGCGTCCAATACGGAGTGTGTTAGTGAACTTCTGGATCTGTTTGCATACACCCTGGCGTATACCCTGGCAAGATACCCTGTCAGGGTATCTGCGGAGTCCTGTTTACGAAGAAAAAAAAATATGCAAAAAAGAAAGATGTGAAATAGAAGACTTGCGCAACTACAGACGTGTCATTTGCGATGTGCTTTACATTTTTTTTTTCTTTCGTATACATTATTACTGGACCGCGCGTGAGCTATGAAACTAACATGAAGAAAAAAAGTAATAATATAAAGAGAATTTGTCAGCACATACGTGGTATTTTGTGAATGATAACAAAGACAGGGCGTGTGCACTCTTGAGGTGAACAACGTCACAGGCGACGCTCGCACTGGAGAGTGCTTTGTGCGCTTGCGCGTATTATTGCCGATCTCGTCTCTTCTCGCCGTTTATAAGGCGCTCACATGCCGTGGGGCCGAATCTCGCACGGTATTATTGAAAATGCGGGAGGCTGTATATTTAAAAGACGCACCACCATCTCCACCACCACCCTTACCAACTTCCCTCAAAGCTCGAACAATAATCGCATTAAAAGTTCTGACACCGTCGACGAAAGTTGCTCGCTGTCCTCAAGTACTCCGAAGTGCGAACTATAGCTAACATGGCTGTATAAAAGGTCGGGGCTAGGTGAAATAAGGAAAAATATTTTTTTTCTTGCTATCCTCGATTCAAAGCGATGCCTTTGATCGGCGGCCGCACTTTTGATCGAGCACTGTATCACACTCTCGTCTACTCCATCCGTAAAAACGTGCTCGGGAGGCTACTCCGCAAGAGCCGCCCTCTAATCACGCGCCACACCTCTTCAATTTAGCCTGCAAGAAGTCTGAATTGCATTAACCTCTGCTTTGATAACGCGAAAGGCGGTAAAGGCGCTTACCTTTCAGGCAAGCACTTGTGAACCAAGAAAACGAACGGAGAAAAAAGCGTGTAAAAAAAGAAAAGAAAGAAAAACAGATGTTTCGCAGTTTTTTTTTGTTTTTTTTTTTCTGCTTATAAGCGGCGGGCGACCGCTCGCGTGCGAGAAGAAACGTGACGTTTATGCTCATATAAAATTCATGCCAAGGAAGCGAACAAACAACGGGGTTCGAGCCGCGAAGCGCACATTTTCTTGGCGAGATTCTCCATCCCGCTTCCAACACCTTGGCGCTGCCTGAGCCCAGCTGGAAGGACGCGGCCTGCCGAAAACCATTTAGAGGGAGAACTCGCTTGTCCCCTTCGTGCAGTGGAGAGGACGAGGAAAAGAACATCAACGAGAAAAGCGGCAGCTCGGGCGAGGAAACCACCGGCTCTGGGTAAGCGGAGGCGGGAAGAGACGACCCGGGGTATTTGCAGAGGCTGTGCTCTCAGGATGCAACACATGCGGAGCACTCCTAACATGGTTTGCATACTGTAGCACTTTTGGCGGCTTCATAAACGTTTAAGATTAGGATGTCGTAAATGCGCGCGCTGCGTCTAAGGGAAAGTCCTTAACGCGGTGCTTGAGAGAAAGCTTTCCAGGAGAGCGCACGCTGCCGCCCTCGTCAGTGCTTTCTCTCTCTCAGTCCGTTTGGCCTCCATAAAAATGCATACGTAAAGGAACTAGTAGTTATGACCTAGCCACAGCATTACCACAAGAAAAATATCAGCTACGACTCTAAGTATGAGGGAAAAAAGAAACTACAGAAGTGTGAAAAGATTAGCGTCAATAATTGGACCTGTATAAATGGCCTTTGCCAAGAACTTCCGGAAAAATTATTTCTTTGAAGCAATAGCACCTCTCGCTTTGCATTTATTTTCCGCGAACAGAGGATGCGGTGGGAGATCGGGCGCTTAATAAATACCTATTATTTACTAACACTGCTTGCTTTATGCTTTTTTTTCATATGCAAATGTCCTAACACAAGCTATACTCAGGTCTTCGTGCACGTAAACAAACTGCTCGGACAAATAACACACAACAACAGCAGAGCACAAGAGACAGCGGAGAACGAAAGTATTACTCTGCAGAGAAAGCTAAAACTGTGGGAGCTGAAATAGCAGCCTCCTCACGATCTTCAGCGCCTCGTTTGCTCCTATACTTCAGGTTCCAGTCAACGTCAGCGAAAAAACGAAAATCTCGGCAAGAAATTACATGCAAGCTGAGTGGACAGAGTAAGTTTAGTCGGTTCTGTCGAGTTACTTTTTCTGTCTTCGCTTTGGCTCGACGCTAAGAAAGTGAACTTCTTTAGAAGGTCTTCGTCGTCTGCGCTAACAAATGACGCAGGAGCGGGCAGTATATACAGGGAGCCGCGCAGCCGGAACCTCATCCAGGCGACGTGAAGCGCGCCCTTCCACTCTCGGGCAGGACGGGATCGCTGGTGTGCCCACGGCTTAGGGCTGGGAAAAGCCCGCTGACTGGCAGCAGCCAGTGGCGCCTGACGAGAAATACAACAAAAGACGCAGCCTGGGCGCTAACCGAAGACAGCGCTGCCTCCCGCTGCGCGAGCACGAGCCAAGTCCGCGGGGCCTAAGGCATCGGCCTGGCACCGCCGGCGAAGACGGAATAACGGCTGGCGGAAATCCATTTAGAGCGTCTCTCTGGCGTTGGCCATGTGGATGGGAGGGGGCGCTGGTGGTTTCCGTTCACGCACCGTCTCGCGAGATCCAACGAGATATCGTTCTGTGGCGTTGCCGTCCACGTAAGGCGCGGGCTCGGCGGCCGAAGACGGTTTCTGCTCCGTCAGGCTTCCTCTGTGGGTTCGCACGTCTTCCCTTTTGTTATCGCGATTCTTTCCCGAGGGATCGATTGGCGCTCATCGGCAGCAGCGCTCTCTGCTTCCAAAATGAAGTGTCACCCGCCGGTCCGCGGCCCGGGGCTGACGCGCGCCCGCAGAGCGCGCAGGTTATACAGCGTGCTTCCTCCAATGTCGCCGCACCAGGTTGCCCGGCGAGAACGCCTACCCGCAAGAGCGACATTATGTAATACGCACCGGAAAGCGAGGTCAATGGCATTCTCAGAAGGCTTTCGCGGAACAAGCGTCATATGAGTGAATCGCGAGCTGCGCTGGCATCGTTTGCGTAAGGGCAGTACCACGAAACGAAGACTGTCCATGCGTCCTGTGTACCTTTATGTGATAATAAAGAGCCATTCTTCGAACGTGGCGTTGGTTAGTGAGAGCGACTTAGCGGTGAGCGGTATACATGCGCGTCCTGTGTCTGTGTTAATTCGTTTACAATCTCGCGCTGATGCCTTAGTTATACAATAGCAGCTGTACGACAGAGGCGCTGGGCACACGTGTCGACTACGGCGGCACATACCACAAGACGAGGACACGAACATGTCGATGCTGCTAGAATTCGATCGGAATTTAAAAACAGCTCCCCCTAGAACGGAAGAACAAGGCGTGCGAAATGGAACCCTTAACGGAGGAATGCGACCCTGCCCGCTTGCCTCGAACAGATCACTAACAAGTATTCGTCATTATTTCTCTACTTGGCGTATTCTGCAGTCCAACCTAACTTCTTCCCGTCCGTTTCTCTCTTGTCAGCAGACCTCGAAACACTGCCTTGCCGCTGGATTGTGTATACCACAGGCGTGTCGTTATTTGTGCTCCTCTCGTCCCTTTCTATCTTCATAGACCCCGTACAGGATAGCCAACTAGAACTACCTCTGGTCTACCTCCCTGACTTTCTGTACGTCCTTTCTCTCCCTCTCTCTCTCTGTGGTGCTGGGTTACTCATCTCCTGTATCAGTGGTGCACTGCGAGCGGTCTTTACCTTCTGCCTAACCAGTGTGATGCCGGCGAAGCAAAGCGCGCTGTCGCCGCACCATGGAATGATCTACAGTAGAACCCGGATATATCGAACCCATATATATAACGAATTATTGTGTATATCGAAGAACTGTAAAATCCCCTTGAAATATTATTTATTTATTATTTTTATATTGAATTGCCGATATACCGAACTATTTCGCGATCCCTTTCGAGTTCTATATATCCGGGTTCGACTGTATTAACATTTTGAATCCTTCCGAAAACTTTTATTATCAGTTCAGTGTAACCCAGTTCAAACGCGAACTTTCCCTCCACCGGTAAAAACCCATCGAGACATTGCCCTTTTATCTCTCTTTCTTAAATACGCTCATGCCACTCGGTCACCCCTACCACAATTACTTATCGCATAGATTACGTAGTAACTACAGCTACACCCGCATTTACGGCACTTCGCATGCTCTTAAATTCTCGTCACTCCCGCGCGTCATCCGCCCGTGGAACGATCTTCCGGACTGCATCGTCCTGCAGCGTAATCACGACATCTTGCGCAAACATCTGCTCAAACACTTCATTGAGGAGACTCAGCACGCCTGTTTGTTCTCGTGATTCATACAACTTTTGTTTTTTTGTGTGTTCATTGGGCATAAAACTTTGTGCATTTCCCTTATTGGGTTCCATGATGCGTATAGTTGTCTTGTACTTATATCATCATTGCCGAATTGCAATATCTTGTAATCTTATATATGTGACCACTAGTTTTGTACTTACCTCTAGCTTGCTGTTTTTTTTTTCTTTTTTTTTTAAGCGAACCTTTATAGACTCACAAGTGTCGGCGGTGGTTGTGGTGGGGGTGTCACGCTGAAACGTGGGCCGATCCTGGTGTTAGTGCAGAAAGGGTCCAAGCTGAATGGCACATAACAAGGCCAAGAAAGAAAGAAAAAAAGAAAAAAAGAAAGCAATAGAGAAAAAAAAAAAACGAAATCACTTGCGGCACACACCTGCATTGGATATGCTACATGCGTGATCACGTGACACGTGTGCTCACGTGACACGCGTGCGACCAATCAGGTTCGTTTGGTGTGTCGCGAGGCCCCAGGGACATGGAAGGAAAGCGGGTTGGTACGCACTCCTCCAGGTTTCCCTCGCCTCAGATCAGTTTCGGCGAACAGATGGAAAGGCCACGCGTGGTGCACTCTGCAAAGGAGCCAGCTGCGTTTGATGAACGCCGGCGTGAACTCGCTCGGGAAAGGGCTCGTCGTCGAGTTGCCGATTCTAGCGTGAGGGCTTCCCTAGCCGAGGCTCGCCGTCAGCGAAGAGCCGACGATCCCGAGGCGAGGGCTTCCGAACGTTACCCTGACGAAGGTCAGATACACACACGACAAGCTTCGCTTACCCCCATTTCCTCGACAGGGGAAGGGCTGGTGATTTTCGAATTGTTATCCTAATATGTATTGACTTTTGTATTTGACCCCCCTTGCACAATGCCTCTGATGAGGCCTGTAAGGTATCTGTAAATAAATAAATAAATAAATAATAAATAAATAAATAAATAAATAAATAAATAAATAAATAAATAATAGATCCACTTTTGTTACTACTGACCGTGGTTTAAAAAACGTCAGACCATTCTGCAGAGTCACAGTCCTAAATAAAATGCAAATATCCGACTTCGTGAATGGTACTTTCGCGAATGGTACTCCTTTTGAATGCTATATATCTTAAAACAGAAATCCCTATTATAGTTACATATGTAGTCCTGTTCGCAGAAAACGGGGCATGTGATCATGCGATACATTGCGTGCTACCAGGCGCCGCTAGTGTGTCGGGATCTATCGAAAAAAAAAAAAAAAGAGCAAGGCGGACTGGTTCCTCTTTGCTTTATTTATTTACTTTTTCTCTTCGTTTTTCCGATATGGTCACTGCTATTAGGACCCTCAAAATGGGTCTCGATACCGCAACATTAACCACGTTGTTCTTCTACAGCGACAATCTCAATGACCTCGTGGCCTGGCGCGCCCCTACCCGCTTAAATCTAAACGAATTATTAAACGCGAATTATTAGACGCTCCTACCCATGTTCGCGACGGAGCGGCGTCGTTTTCTAAACCTCGTTTCCACTATTGCCGTTATGTGTGACACCGCGTATATAGATAAGCCTGAAGAGCCCACTCTCCCGATTCACGCTATCACAACCCCAGCGACCGCCTTTTCTTCCTCCCGAATTTGAAGGGCGCAAATTATTCACGAAAAGATAAAAAGAAAAAAAATATCCTTTACCATCTGCCACCTTCGGAACGGAAAGAGCGCAAGAAGAAAGAAGCGAAGCAATTTTAATGCTCAAGGAGGAACACGCTGTCCCGCCCTCCCGTTATGCGCGGAGTAACTTTCCGCAGTTAGGGTTAAAGTGATTCCGTCGGCCAGGGGTGCGTCTTCGATGAAAACGTCGTTTCTCCTCAGGTGTCATCCGCGACCGCGTGTCAGTGTATTATCGCGAAACAAACGATTCTGCGGGACCGGCCGCGACCCCCCTCTCGCCGTCGTGCGCAGAACGAGCGACCTGGCCCGCTATCTTCCGCGGTGGCGGGCGCGTGAAAATGACCGAGATGGGCACACGCAAGAAAAATAAGGACGAGTCTCCTAGCAATTAAATTCAGCAACGCTGCTTCGGCACTATCTACTGCCCCTGCTGAAATAGTTTCATTAGGCTCTTGGCCTTGTAAGAGATTTCTCAAAATTTTGCTGGAGTTTATATATATATATATATATATATATATATATATTTAGAGAACGAGAGGCAAAGCGTGTTCGCTTCGCGCTCTGCATGCCGCTGGCGCCTTTGAAACCTTCTTTTATCATGAGCGTTCTCTTCCGGCGAGGACGTGGAAAGTACAACTCAAGATAAGCGCACGGGGAGTGACAGCGACGCTGCAAAGGTTCTCAGGGGCCATTAAAACAAAGTTTTATAGAAACATAAACGAAAGAAAATTGAAGGGGTGGAATCGTAGTCTCAAGAATAAAAGATGAAAGCGAAAAATTAACGACGGAGAGAAAGAGAGATGTGGAAAAAAAAAAGAAAGAACGAAAGAAAGCCTAGAGGAGGTTACGCTGAACGAAGGGAGGTTGTAGCTTGGAACACCTAAAAGCGAATGACGCGCCCACTCCGTGAGTTAAGAGCAATGCTAAATAATAATAGCAGCAAAGAACGTGTGCAATCAAATACCAGGCGTTAAGGGGAAGGGAAATGTAAAGAAAAGAGCTGTGGGCGTGACAGATGATGATAAAATGGCCCGGGGGATTGGCCGGCATTAAATGCGACGTTAATGTACGGCGTCGAACGAACACACACACACACAAAATGTGTTTGTAACCGCCTAGCGCTAGCCGCACGCACGCACGCGAAGCTGCGACAAAAACAGGAGGGAATAGGTGTTTGAAAGGATCCCCTTGCGCCTCCGCGCCACGCTTATTTGTTCTGCACTGCGTTCGCTTCTTTGTCCTCCTCTCCCGGCATCCTTGTTGGTGCTGTTTAGCCGCTGTGAGCCTTGCTGCTGTACTACACCAGGAACAGCGCGAAGGGGGAAAAAAAACTGAGAGAACGAACCCGCTGCCGAGATACGAAATTAGGTGTAAAGAAAGGGGAACGACCCAGAGGCGTTACATTAAGAAGAATGGCGAGGCCTCCTCTCGCTCTGAGACGTAATGCCGCCCCAAGTCAGAAGTCAGCGTCCTGCGCTGGCTCTGCCTAGTTTTTTTTTTTTTTGCCATTATATTACCCCACCTTTCCCGCCAGTATATCTTGGACATATTAAGCAACGAAGCCATTGTTCAATTTATTATAATAGACGTGTATACAGCTGGCAAGAATAACACCTCGTAACCGTTTCTTTTTCACATATATGAAGTTCTAGCGCTTGTATGTGCAGCTCATAATGAAGCGCTGGTTTGTCAAAGCAATGCTTGGCTCGTCTTTGACCCCGGACCACACTCGCCGAGGTGCTATTGCCCGGAGTGTTGGAGATGAGGGGGCAGTGCATCGAAGTGTATTTTGCACGGTCGGCCAGTGCATTCAAGTCGAGCGCAAGCATCGTCTCCTTGGCGTAACTCTGAACTGCGAGAGCTGACATAAACCCAACACCCATGTGCATCTGAGGACCCATACACCGGTACCAAAAGCGTACCGTTGACTGGGCCCTCAAAAGCGTCCTCTGTCGTGTAGCGGATGCCTTAGTGGGGTGGAAAAATTGCATCACTACTTCACGCTCCCTGTGCTTTCATTGGACAGAAGACCAATTCTGCGCTAGTTCCTACACAGCTTATCCCAGACTTCTCCGTACCGACTCCAGTTGCTACAAGCACGCAGCCTCCGCATGTGGGCGACCTTTCCACCAGCAACATCCACTTCAATGACAATAGCAGACATTCGATTTCAATAACATTAGTCAGAACAGCATAGCTGCCTTCATAATTTGCAAGCTGCGTGAGTAGGTGTACAGGAGAAAGAGGAGCCTGCTTTCGCTGTATTCTCTGTGAATTACCTGTATGGCTCCAGCCGGCTCTTACTATTTTTCACCACCGGGTTCATTTCTTTTGTGTTACTATTATTAAAGCTCAAGGCCTTCGACACAGTAACTACGTCTTTATTTACGTTTCTATAGATACTTTGACGTGAAGATTTAACGCGTATCTTTTGCTCGGCCGCTGCCGAGACATCTGTGAACGTAATATTTACTGGTTAGTTTCGCGGCATGCTCGCACATTTGTTCCGCCTTTATTCAACCAGGATATTTTACCGAAGGTCCTGCAATAAAAGCAGCAATAAACAAGAAAGTTAGAAAGTGGGCGTTTAGAAAAATAACTACAAACACAACAGCACAACTCCTGTGTTTGCAGTTTCTTTCTACTATAGCCACCCACTTATTTCTTCCCGCACGCCGGTGCATTGCACTGCTTTTACGTCATATTAGCCAACGTTTTTTTTTTTTTTCAAAGTTGGCAACCTTTGTTTTTTCAATTTTTTTCTAACACCAACTTGTTAAAATCAGTTGTTTGCCACATGCGGGTCATCGCCTAGATCTCCCTCTCTGGTTGCGAGCATATTTTTCCGAAAGTTCTACCGAAGAGGTGAGCGCGGCTAATATTAGTCGGCACGCTATCTTACATCGAACATCGTCCGCCGTTACAAGGACTATTGTTTTTTTTTTTTTTTCATTCAATGGGTACAAAGTGAAATCAAGATGCGCGTTTTGCGAGACCGCCGTCAGCGCGGCCCATACTGATCCACCGCAAACTTTTACCTTTAACCTCTTAACGTGACGGACTCATTGTTCATTGGTGCAAACTCTCAGTAATGTCGTCATTATGGTGATGATAAGGATGATATTAGCACCCCCTTCGAGACGGCGGTGCCATATTTCCCAAAACTCGTTCTTTTCGATTTATGGTGTGTTTTTAAATACAATATTATTCTAAGCGACATTTACTTATTAACTGATGCCTAGAAACGAAAAGCATACAGCGCGATGTGTTTATAAAAGTTGTTATATTTTGGAACACGCACAACCTATTCAGTGCGCAGTATACAAATGCCAATCTATAGAAATAAACACATCGCAAAATGAGAAGCCGAGCGACTTGATAATTGGACCTGAATACGAATGAATTATACTTATTATAAAAGCGGCATAAAATTGTTTATTGCACAGCGTACCTGCATTGATCTGATGAGAGTCCCGTCGGCCCCATAGACTGTTGTCGAATGATAATAAGGTGCTTTGTTAGAGCGTTGAAAATTTCGGAAGCAAGGAGGCCTGGTGGCTGGAGATAAGATTGCAAGCGAACACCTGCAAACTTGCAACATATCCTTCGGTAGAGCTATACTAAGAAATAAATAATGTATCGAAGTATCTTAACATCCAAATGGCAAGTATCGCATTGGATACAATTAATCTGGTAGTAAATTGCATCTGTATCTAAAATACTTACTGCCTAAGTATCTTGCATCTGTATTATGAGATGATTTCAAAGTACATTTGCCCATGCCTGTGCGCAAGTGATAAACGAGATAGTGTTTACCGGGCTCGCTGTTCCCTCCATATGTATTTAATTTTTACCAAAATATTGTAGAACCAAGAAATAAAAATTGTCCGGTGGCGGGAAATCGAGTCAATTTTGTTTCAGAATGCCTAGTTCGTGGCTGAACGTACTGACCACCTAACTATCCAATAGTTCCAGCTAGGTTACTCATGGCATACAGATGGTGGGTCACGCTAGAAGCCATTGGTTTTTTGGTATACGGACTTGGGAACCCTCGGGCCTCGTCTCTGATTAGTATTCATAAAGTTAAAAGGCCGACTCAGGAAAGAGAGTGATAATACAAAAGAAATAAGAAGCAGTGCCTGCTAAATTGTGAACAACGCGAGAAGAAGGCGATGGATCGAAAAGCGACGCAAGGCAGACACAACACTAAACAAGACACTTTGGTCGCCATTATTAGCTATGACTAAATTGAAAGTAGCAGCAACACTGACAAGGATAAGGTTCAAGGCATAGGTTAATGTGCGGATTAAGTAAAGATTGAGCTTATCGAATTACGGGCGATAACCGTGCAGTGTGTATAAGCCATACAGCTTTGAATCGCACAAGCCAACTCGAGGCGTGGGATACGCCGCGTGAAAGTGAGCGCATGCGCCGTAGATAACTTTAAACACCAGACACCACCTCTCATAGGCTATCTCTTTGAGAGAAACGTGGGTGCCATTATTGAGGCGTGTGAAATGTCCAGAATTGGCGAGTTGTGGACTTGCATAACCCTTTTCATAAATAAAACATGTGGGCGCATTTTCAGCCCTGGAATATCAGCAATTATTATTATTATTATTATTGTTGTTGTTGTTGTTGTTGTTGTTGTTGTTGTTGTTGTTGTTGTTGTTGTTGTTGTTGTTGTTGTTGTTGTTGTTGTTGTTGTTGTTGTTGTTGTTGTTGTTGTTGTTGTTGTTGTTGTTGTTGTTGTTGTTGTTGTTGTTAATATTATTATAAAGAGTCGATTTTATCACCTATTTTATTTAATATATTTGTAAACGATCTTCCTCCAGTAATTTCTAAAGGCACTATCTATCAGTATACTGACGATACGGTAATATTAACAAAGCATATAAATTATGAAAAGATGAAAAGGCTGTGGGCACCCTGCAAAATACAACACATAGTGTAATGCACTGGTTTGCGAAAAATTGTATGAATGTAAATATCAGGAAGACACAGTTAATATGTTTTAGAAATCCCTCAAAGGCCACAGCAATAAACATTCCAGTATTCTTGCATGACCAGCACTGCGTTTCATGTACAGAGGGGTCCACTGTTAAAGGGAACACCGGAGCGCATGGCGTCTGCTCGGCGCCACCACCGGCCAGTGGCGGCAACAAGTTTCGCGCAGCCGCACTGAGTTTCGCGGAGGCGCAGTGAGCGCTGTGGGCGGTGCTCTTTTGTCGTCTGCTGCCGCGCTTCGGATAGTAGAGAAGCAAGCCGATCACGCCTTTTTAATGTGCATGGCCACACATTGATAGCCAGCCATTGCAAAGCTGAAGGAAAATTAAACGAGGCAAAATAATAACAAGCAGGTATCTTTGCCGTTTCAGCTTACAAGACAAATATTATGATTTTTTTACGGATGACTCTTTGTGGCACAGCTATATTAGAGAATACTTCTCCGTGTGAAGTGGCCATCTCATTTGTACTACTGCATATTCGAGTCGCTGCAGTGCATAGGCTGCACAAAGAATCCACAAGCGCCTTTAACGAGTATATTAATTTATAAAGAGCTATCACACGAGTTATCATTGAATCATTGGAATCTACGTACACAGTAAACATTTTTTGAGGCGAGCAAATCTTTATGAAACAATAAGGCAACCAAAAGACGGCACGGTCATTGCTGCTGATGTTAAGGGCATTTATCTGATCATACATCAATCCAGTCACTTTCCTTCCAGCTGGAAAGAAAATTGCTGCGTTCAAACACGAATTACGCGAGCTGCTTGCTTCGCGACGATCCGAAGCACGGCAGCTGACCGTAGCAGACGACGAAAGAGCACCGCCCACAGCGCTCACTGCGCCTGCGCGACACTCGTTGCGGCCGCCGACCGGTGGTGGCGCCGAGCAGACGCCACGCGCTCTGGTGTTCCCTTTAACAGTGGACCCCTCTGTACATGTACCCCTGTTCAGTATGGAGACTGTGTGAGATATCTCGGTTTATTTATTGATAGTAGCATGTCGTGGCAGCATCATCTGGCCTATCTGTGTGGCAAACTTAGGAGTGTCGCTTGGTGGCTTTTTAATATAAAAAGTTTCACGCCATTATCCGTAAAAAAAAAAAAAAAACATAGTGCATGGTACAGCATATTACGATACGGAATCACCGTATTCGCTTTCTGCGCATTGCGATGGCAAACGCGAATTGACAGTTTAGTATAACATATCTTGAAAAGTGTTGCCTATGGCTGTGGCCAGGTGTCAGATGACAATTTATTTTCAGCATTAGGTTTTCCTTCATTTCAGTCGTTATTTAAGCAAACTGTCACTCTGCGGCACTTTTGGAACGACCAATTCAGAGAGAAATATGTAGCCCCCCGACTTTTGAGGGACAACAAGCGTTTCAAGGTTCCTCGTTCATCAACTAGGTGTGGTGAGGCACGACGATGTGTCTACGTGTCAAAAATCTTTAATGATCTACCTGACAAACTTTTCTCGGTTCAGCAAAAAAAGTTTTCAAGAAAATGTTATATTCCATTTAAGTTTTCTCTTTTGCATGGCCATGTGTTTATTTGATGTAATTTGGTTACCTTAACTTGTATATCTATATAAGCGTGAAAAAATGTTCACTACGTTGGCATAACATGTGTTCAAATTTTGATTTTGTTCTATATACGCGTGAAAATATGTTCACGCTACATTGGAATAACATGTATTTAATTTTCTTTTGTTTGCACAATGTTTTGTCGGTACTAAGGTAACGCCTGTATGTACTATCGACCAAAAAAGTTTATGGACCAAGGGATCTGCCAAAAAGCTGAATATCTCCGCAGCCTCAAAACGCAGCCTGGCATTCCCATTTCCAGCCTCTACTGGTATATGCGAACAACATTGTGATGTACGGTTTTACTGGCTACTTTTAAAGGCTGCTCGGATATTTAGCATTTTCCGAGATCACGTGGTTCGTAAACTTTTTTGGTCGATAGTACATACGCTGACGTCATCGCTGTTGCCGGCGCTGCCGGGCCTAGTCACGCAAGCAATTTAGGCTTCGACAGGCCCGCCTACTATGTATTTGTTCTTGTGGTGCATAAATATATTATTATTATTATTATTATTATTATTATTATTATTATTATTATTATTATTATTATTATTATTATTATTATTATTATTATTATTATTATTATTATTATTATTATTATTATTATTATTAGCACATACGTATATGTGCGGTCAAAGCTTAACATAATATATCTTCTTCTCTTCGAGCGAAGGCAGGAATTCAGTGGATTGTTGTTGATGATGGTGATTGCCAGGATATTCTCACGAACTGACACTAAATATGCCGCCTTCAAAATTTAAAGAAAGGAAAGAAAAGAAAAAGAAACTCTTTCACGTTAATTCAGCTTTACGCCTTGTCTTACTTTCTGGTGTGAGAAAAGTATGTGTTACTCATAGTTTGCTTTCACGTGACAAATAAGGCACCATTGCTTGCCGCTTTTCTTTTTTTATTTTTTTTATTGTTTTTTTAGTTTTCCTCAGGCCTACTGGGTGATACGAAAATTCATTTCATAAATATAACAAGGAAACTAATACAGATTTCAGGAGGTAAGTCATGCGATTAAACATGCTCATTTGACCATTAAATGTCGGAGGTCGAGATGAAGGAGGTCAGAAGGTGGTTCCAGTCCGCGCAACACTTGTCATGTAAGATGCAAAATGCGGTTTATTTGACCACTTTCTTATAGCGCCCTTAACTTAATGGCCAATATGAGATGACATGTCACATGAAAGATTCTAAAGAAGATGTCTTAGGTTATGATTCTTGCGGTGTATAATATGAAACGCACACCAACAAGCAATTCATCAACCTAACTTTTTGGCTTTGCCACATAGTTAGTGCTACTGCGGCAGAGCATCTTTTACAGGGGCTCAAGATAAGGTATCAAGCGGTAAAGCAATATACCTGTGCAAAGTTTGACTGATATTGCAATTGCGACATACCAAGTAGGTCAAACGTACCCCGAAAGGAAACTCTGCAAGCGAGAAAGGGCGCGAACACTATAGGCGGGGGCGTTGCTAGCTTGACATTCATGTACTAGCTCCTCGTGACATCACCCATTTTGACGGCGTCTGTTGGCGGCTACGTAATCATTTATCAAGAGCAAAAAAAAAAAAAAAAAAGGAAGGAAGGAAGGAAGGAAGGAAGTAAATTGTGCTTTCAAAGACGAAAATCTAACTGAAAACGTGACAACTTTCGGTAGCTTTAATGCTGCAAAAGTGGCTCGAAAATGCAAAAATAGAATACAATCCGCGTCGTCACACTCACGCCATGCTAGTTCCGATATGCGGCGTGGAATTCTAAGGTGGAAGTGTGGACTTGATTTTCTCTGCCAATATTCGACTTTTTTTTGTCGCTAAATAGGAAAGTTATCTAAGACATATCCGATTACTATGACGTGATTGATGATTTATCTTTAAGTCTCCTTAAAAGGCATCCATGGGTTATTTGAAGTTCAAGGGCAGCTGGTCAGCTCCGCACGTTTCTACCCACATGGTGATGATTTGCTAGTACTGCTATCAGCGTAATATCAACCTGTGTTCTGCAAACAAGTGACTTGAAGATAATAATTCTCAGGGCTTTATGTAGCCTAGTTCAGCAGTGATGTTGGTGGTGCTGTTTCAAACGCTCTCACGTGCACAACAGTAAAATGCCTCCTTTTGTTCAGAACGCCGTTCACTTCATCTTCTGCAAACAATAGCTGTTATTGACCCAAGACTTGCTTACTGAGGTCGGGCGGAGTCGTGGTCGTCGGCTTAGTATCTCGAAATACGTTTAATACGCGCATATTCGCACTACTATATATATAGTTGCTATTGGAAAATCATCGCTGTCACTCAGCGCTGCACCCTTACTTCACGGCATTTGTGAGCCATGCGCCAAGTAAATGGTAGACATTGGTAAACGCAGGCGGACGTCCAGCGCCGGATATCACGCCGCATCACATTTCGTATGACTACCTCCCACAAACAGTGCACTGAGCCAATATCGAAGGCAGGCAGCTCCGTACTGGGATATCGCTTACGCGCGTCGACATTACGACAAGGTACAGTAATCGCAGTCTGGCTAACGTTAGTAATATCTTAAGAAGACATGGACGAAAAACTGCCGAGGCACGAAAGCAAGCCGAACACACACACAAAAAAATGGAAGATTTCGCACGGCGGGCGTCCGTAGATGCACACGTTAGCACTTCTTCTCTTTTCGGGCGAAAGTGCAATTTTTTTTAATGCTGTCGCGAAATCATTTCCCCTAGCATTACTTTCGGTGTCCGACAATTTCTCGCACGAAAAATACATTTTTAAATATGCATTCGGCTAGATTTAGCACACTTGTCTTTTTCCAGTTACTTTGACGCGTAGATAGAAACGACCTCTGTCTCTCGACCTCTCACTCGTTTTGTTTTTCTTCTCTAGCGAGAAGAGCGAAAAAGTCTATCCTTTCAGAATGAGCTGGCGCAAGAGGGCAAACAAAACACGGCAACATGGCGTTCAGTGGGAGAGCTGCGAGATACAACTCAGTTTCTGCATCGTGTCAAGATTGAGGCGCCGACAAAAAATTTCCTTCGAGCGACCGTTGAGATATTCTCTTCGCACAAGTTTGCATTATTGCAGACCGGCCGACATTCCTAACGTTATCCCGTTGGAGATTGCTGCTTCCTCCACACGCAGGGGGTCCACAGAAGACAAGCGTGGATGCCATGGTGTCACGGCGTGCCCGTGCCGAAATAAAACACTCATTCCTCCACCCCGAGGACAAGTCCCCTCGCGGTCCTATAATGCTCACAGTCGCTGTATATGCGCTGGCCAGAAGCAGGACTGACATGCACGCGGACGGAACGCTTTAGCACTCCCCCCGTTTGCGAAGAAGAAAGCCGGGCCAGTAGTAGCGGCGGCGATCGAAATTGAGGAAGGCGAAGAATGTGATAGGCGTAAAATTGCCGGAGGTGCGGAAAGCCAAACCAAAGGCAGGAGACAGAGCCGTCCTGAAAGTCAACGGTATGCACCCAAGTCGCGCAACACTATGCGCCGGTTACTGGGCCGCGGAGAATGCCACGCGCTCACTCGAGCCTCGACTCTTGCTTGGATGGCGTCACCCCCTTTGTTCGACGCATTTCTGCTTGTCTCTGCGCAAACTCCGGTCGCTGATCGAGTACACGAAAAGGAAGTGTACTGGCTGCCTCATTTTCCCTCGCGGAACAGCGCCTGTCGTTTGTTATGAATTTCGCTTGAATTTGTGCGGTAGGAAGATATATCGAGGAACGTTATCCAAAGCGGACATTGCTATACCCCTTCACACGCGCGTGCTCAGCAAGGCTGAATGCGGAGCGCAGTTGCGCGAGTTAATTGCTCGCGGAATGTCTCCTTCGTGTCGATCCAGCGTACCTGAAACAACGCACAGAAGAATTAAAACCACTGCCTCCTCCTCCGTTTTCTTTTTTTTTTTTCACTTCGCACGTGAAAGAAGTCCCGGTTTGACTACATTTGGGGGTTACAAGATATTCTGGCTGACGACCGTTTGCTTTCTTGTTTTCTCACACCAACCGTTTTTTTTTTTTCGGGCCAGGCACCACCAATGCCACAGCGAACACGTAAATGAGACATTAAGACAGATTTCTCGACGTTTTAATTAATAAGCCTGCTTTCAACAGTCTGTTCTGATACTATAATCTTTGATCCAAAATCTAGGAGCAGTTTTGTTGGTGAATCAAACGGTTTTCGTTCATCAAAGCTCCTGCATATTCTAATTCATGTGGTCCCGGCAGCGGCCCTATAAGAGGTGCCCAAAAGCAACTACAAGCGGTGGTCGTAGCCCACTGCTTCAAAAGAACTTCAGCGGCGCTCGCTAAATATAGAACCCGTAAATACCTGATGCGAATAACCGATTTCCACACACCCCCCAGAACAAGCATCCTTGCCTGCTCAGCCGACAGAAGACGCGTTCTTTACCCACTCTCCGCAGAGCAGGGCGCCCCGTTCACTCAGCGTTGGCCCCGCAAAGCGAGTAGGCGCGAGCAAATAGCGCGCGTCATTGGTTGTGACCGTGCCCGGTTGACGATCCGGTGGCGTCGGCAACGGCCAGCTGCTCGAGGGCTGCGCCGCCTCGGGGCGAAGTGCAAGATGCGCGGTGTCCGGTTTCCGCGCCGCTTCCGTGACGACGCATGCGGCGCGCGGTTGTTTTGCTTCGTCGAGGCTGCCGCGGATCCGTCCCGGCAGCGACCGGATCGATGACTCACCTCCCCCTAACAGGGCCGCGGGAGGAACCCTATCTGGGCCCCTCCTGGAGCACGGCTCGAGGGGCCCGACAGCGCCGATCCCGGCCTGGAGGCCATCGATTGCCCGCCACAGCCCGAAAACAAAACTTTCCAATGGGGAACCGGCGCACGGGCAGCAGTTTCTCTCGGTACAGACAACAACAACCAGGAAGGCAAACAAAACCGGGCGGGGGGTAGTGAGGAGAAGGGCGAGCAGCCTGGCGCGCTCGAGTCCCGAAGGACTCAACAAGGCGCCCTCGCAGGTGCGATGCCAGGTGAAGTGATCTTCGTCTCGGTCGACGAAGGGGCCGCCGGAGCTTAACTTCTCTCGGGCAGATTCCAAAGCCCTTTCGTGGTCCCCCTGTTTCCTTTTCCATTTAGGCACCCTAATTAAAGACGTCGTGCGTATCTTTTCCACCTGTTTATCCCGGCTCCCCATGGTGAGCAGTTGCATTTGTTTTGGGAGCATGCTTTCTTCGTCAAGTCTCCCCACGGATTACCAAAAGATGCTTCTTCAGCTTCATGGTTTCTTCGATAATAGATGCAACGTTATGCTGCTATTGCATCGTAGACCATTCTGCCCATTTTATTCTATTTGGTTCTTTAGACGAGAAAACTTGCTAAGCACATCAGTTCTGTTCACTTGATGTCTGAGACATTGCCTTGGTTATGTTTATTGCTTGCATTCCTGCGACGTATACGGGATGCTTTAATAACGAAGAGGCCGATACACGACCCTGAAGTTCGTGAGCGTTTACAAATTACCTTACTTTTCTAAAATAAAAGTTTAATAAAGCCACAAATTTATTCATTATCTATACTCAACACAACGAAATACATGCATGCTCTAACTTTGCTTTATTGACATTACTTAACCTACGTAATGTTTTCGCCGCAAAAGCATTTGCCAATAACTGTATTGGTGTCGTATATTAAGAAAGCAACGTTTCGTCCGTCTATATGTGGTCCATTTTAAAGGAGGATCAACAATCCCACTATAGGCAATGCAATCCGTTGCGCTCCAACAGAAGTGGTGCGTTTACCAAACAACAGGACGGTATTTGTTTCTCGGCATCAGCTATACACATCCAACCTATATATATATACCCCAGATCATAACTACCACCCACCATACGCGCGCCATTAAAATCCCTGTTCCTCCTGGAGGATCCGAACACAGGAGATCTCGTGGATCAGATGCTTGAGCGTGTCTGGAAATCACGACACCGACTAGTATATGCTAGCTGAACGTAACGAAGTGCTTTCTGCTCTTGCTTTCTTTATAGGCGGAAGCACAAACTGCCGACCAAGGCCTTGACACGTAAGCACAATAAACGAGAGCTGCCCACATTATTGAATTCAGCTTTGCATCAACATTTAATGTCATTGCTTCACGCTATTGTACACGCTACTCAATTACTTTTCTTGTCTGCAGGGCGGAAAGCTACGGGCACTCGTTTGAGAAACCGTCTATACTATCAGCGGTGTCTGGTACACTTCGACACTTTTTTTGAGACCATCCTATCTCCGGATCACAGTGACGAACTCCGCGAGCGAGACGCCGTTTGTCAGGGCGCAAGAGATGATCCCGGGTGTTCCTTCGCCCTCACTTTGCTTGCAATCTAGGGCGCACCTTGCTCGTGGCTCTCCTCTGTGTTCCCGTGACTATACGGAGGAACGCGCGTACGACGACAGTGGCTCCCACCCTGATTCACGTGCGCGACTCCTAAAGCATTCCTCCTCGCCCTTCCTCCACGTCTTCAAGGAACGGTGTTCAGGACACTGCGGAACGCCCCGGTTGATCGCCGATCATTGCGGGGAGCCTTTCAAAATGGAGATGTCCGGAGCATAATACAACAGCACTTGCGGCTGTCGGGTCCCGTAGTTTGGTCGACGGTAACGCCAACGATTCTTCGTCACGTACGCCGCCCTCTTCCCTGTGGAGCGTCTCCTCCCCGCGTCCGCCCGTAGACCTGCGTTCGGGACGATGGACCGGAGCAGCACTCGCTTCTACGCCTGTGGGAGGGGAGAAGCTCTCGATTCCACCTGCTCGCAGGAGGGAAGGGGCTAATGTTCCGCTGGCGTGCGCGCCACTGATCCATCTTGTCTGCGTTCTTGTGGTGCGCGCAGCCTGTGCGGCCCTTCATTGCGCGCCTTTTCTTCCCCGCTGTCCCCCCCCCCTCCCCCACACCCTCACTAACGCGCTCTCCCTCCCCCCATCTTGTCCCTTTGCTTGACAGAGCCGACCCGCATTCCGAAGTCCGGGCGAGGGCGGGGCCCCCATTTTGCTTTACGCGCCCGCATGCGCGCACGCACGCACACACATGAGCTCGTCGGCCGCGCTGTCATTTAATTAAGAGCCGCGCATTAAGAGCCTACGGCACTCGGTATTCGGGCAGCAAGCAAGTGCGCGGTGCACAATCGCAGCAGTCAGCGGGTCTCGTTCAAGGAATCGTTCCTCATTAGGAGTGATGGCCGCCCTGTGCGGACCCTTCCTTTAACAAATATTCCTTCCAAGTGTCTCACGCAAACGATTTTCCCTGCGAAATGTGCAAGCCCTTGTCGACAGGCGCATCGGACACTAAGTGTATGCCATGACCATGAAAAGAAGAAAAAGGTAATGAATGGACGCCATTTGTCGTTGCTTCCGTGGTGGTTAAATTATTAGTCGCGCACTATAAACAAATTTTATTTGTTCTTAGCAGTTCACTCTCGAATCATATTTAGTCCTGAGATAAGCCCAACTAGATTCCATGTAGCCGGCTTTGACTGTTGCATCGCTCGACTGTATCTAACAAAACATGCAGTTGCGTTTATTCACATGACCACGCTTGGAAATCCCAACTTTCATCGCATGGCGCCATGCTAACTTGATCGTTCACTCGTATCATGGCAATGGCGAGTCACGCCTGAACCATTTCTTTCTGCAAGCACAAGGACATTACGTGAAACGCGTGAGCTACATGGGACATCATGGACGCGAGTACGCCATCCTCACTTTAATCACTGCTCTTACAAAACAAGGAACACGGCTTCCCACAGCCTCTGATTGTGTGCTACTATTCCGCATTGTGAACTTTTAGCAAGACTCTTACAAAACTAGAAGAAAAAGAAATACAGAGTGACGTAGGAAATGAATTACAAAAATTAGCATGTTAACAAAATACGATTTTGGTTTCTGAACAAACAGAATGTGAAATGGTCATAATGAAGGGAATGCGTGTTGATTTAGACAAAAATACGTCTGAATTTTCCGCGTGATGTCCCATTATTCCGATGGCACAGTGTTTCGCCCATCTTCAATGCCGCTAGCCAGAAAGAAGCTGCAAGACATATTTCTGCGCCAGCAAGACTGTCCTATAAGCAGCGATGTCACTGGAGCACATTCGCTTAGACTGATTCCAGAAGAGCAATAGGTGACGCAACCTTGCCAAACAGCCAACATGGAGAAGTACGCAAGAATTCCCATGAACGACGACGATAAAGTTCATTTGGTCCAGTCAAAGCTGTTTTCATAGTTCTTTTTTTCTCTCTCTCTCTTTCTGATGAAGTGTTTTCTCTTTCTATCAACCAAAACGTAGGAGAGTCGCGAAGCTCCCTTCCTTATCGAACTCCAGCGGGTCACTCATCACTGGCCGCTTAGGAAGGAGCTTCGAAGACGCGAGCCGACAGCACCGCGGATTTCGACACGGCTTCCCAATGAGTGACTCCGGGCAAGAAGCTCTCGAACGAGACAGTGAGCACCCTTGATGACCAGTGTCAACATACCGTGGAATCTGGTAGCAAGCCGACCGTCAACGGTGATGCAAGTGAAGCACAGATGGCAGAACTACATGAAGATGGCTTCAGCGTTGTTCAGCCCCGAAAAGGCGAGACAGTCGGAATTTTAATGCTAACCGCGCCGACCGAGGAGCGACATGGCCTGAAGCGAATGAACCCGTCAGACGTTATTCAGATATCGAAGCAGTTCTGGGTTCAACCCCAGTCAGGAGTCCCACAAAGAGCATTGGTTCTTGACGTACATAGAGAGAAAGAAGCGAACGTCCTTCAGCGCAAGTCTTTGTCTGGCGTAGATTTGGCGGTATGCGTAACCAATACCTACCTACATGGAGAAAGAGAGAGAGAGAGAGCAACGTGGTGAGGAAAGGCAGGGAGGTTAACCCGAAAAGATTCTGAGTACACATGTGTTATTATAAGGGTACCAAGATATTATTCCGATTATGAGATTGTTACCTATCTGAGGCCACAAGGAGTTCTTTTATGTAAAGAAAATAACTCGGAGAGTCCTGAGTGCAGGATCCAAATGAAAGATGAGACAAACCGACCCTGTAATCTTCACTTTCGCTCCAAACACCGAGCATTTAGAGAAAAGTAATCTTGAATTCACAAAAGATGAAGCCGCTGACTGCGCAAAGGTTCCACCAAGCTATTTCAAGTGTTCACGTTTCGGACTTGGGGCAAAGTTCTTTAATAGACAAAAGTAGTGCGAACGATGAGGGTGACCACACGGCTTAATTTATAAGGGCAAGGAGGACCTCACCATCTTCCTACGAACCTCTGCCTTCCTTAAAGTGATGGAAACATAAAAATACGTGCCTGAAAATGCGCATGCGAGAAAGCAGGAAATGTAGCATCGCAAATAAATGTTGAGTATATACGAAATTGTGCAGGGAAATACAAAGCGGAAGAGGTGGCGCGCATTAATGAGTCGTTATACGAGAAAAAAAAAAGCTGTTCAGTCTATTTCTAACCACCCATGCAGGTGCTGATGCAGAAAGAGAGAATAGGCCAAAAGAAGGCAAAAGGCTTAGCCATATGGGTCCTAGTTTGCCATTCTGCATCGTCGCCGGCGCTTACGATGTTGCTCAGAGACTGGACACGAAAAGGAAGGGAGAAAGTTTGGCCAGACGAGCGTCCTGCTTGCTATGCGGCGCTACAAGACGAGGGAGACCGGAGCAGGCGGGGAGGCAGAAGAGATGACACATATGGAAGGAAAGACGAAAGACTTCGTGGACTCGACCACCGCGCGAGTGCCCTCACCACATAACCACGATGCTACGAGACAAAGACGAAAGCACCGCCAGGGATCGCGGCCGGACTCAGGCCCGGGCTCAGGCCGCGACGCAGGCAAGCAGCTGTTGCCGGCGCAGCGGAAGACGCGCTGAGGCGTGACCTTCGCCGGCGGGGCGACGAGAGCGCGATCCTTTGATCCACTTCGTGTCGCCGCTCCGGGAGGAGCGACAGACACGCCCAAACACAGTTGACGCAAGACCGCCCCTCGAATTTATATCTATTGGCTCGTCTCAATCGTTCCAATTGTTGCCACCGAGGGCAGCGAGCCAAGCCTTCACGGCGATTGTGCCTGCGCCCGCCGTCAGCGGCCCGAATAAACGCTCCGCAAACACAGCGCGGAACGGCCGCGCCGTCCGTGAGTTTCTTTCTTGGCGACGGCATGAAACAGCCAGCGTAGCTGCAGTTGTTCAATATCGCTTTTCTAGACGGAGTGAAAAACCGCCGTTTTCGAAAGCTCTGTCTCGTCGGCCGCGTTTTATTTGTGCGTTCGTGGTAAGATTGAATGACTTGAGTTGTATTTCGCAATGAGAGACAGAGAGCCTCTGCGGAGCTCTTTGTGTGTGCCTTACCGTCACGACAGCCATCGGCGTGCCTATTTCCCTCTGTAGCGAATCGACCAGGAAGAACTGTAGACTATCCAAGCTGACCTGTAACGCCTTAGACGCCGCGAATGAAATAATTGTGCATTTTTATAGTCTTGCCAGAATCTCGTTATCTTTTCTTTCTTCGCAAAGCGATGACGTTACGAAACAAGGGCGTCTCGGCGTCTCGCGACATGTTGCACCAATGGTCCCAACAACTCGTATCACCGATGAGGAATGGGCTCATGAGATTTATCGCAAGGATAAGCAGCGCTTTCAGCATTTACGCACAATGTTTTTGCACAAGCTTTCAGCGAAATCGATTATCTCTAATAATCAGCAAGTACTACTTTGAATCTATCATTTCGTGTTCTTAAGAACTCCCTTTATGGCCTGTGCTTAGCTCGGATAGCTTTAGTACTTTTCAACGCAGTTAAAAATTGAAATGTTCACTGCGGCATAATTTTATTCGTGCTACCTCGCTCCAGCATCTTGCATTCTCTTACATTTTATTGTTTATGTGCAATTAAGTGCGATCGAGTGCTGGCGGCTTCATCACTTGTGTACAGCACGTTTACAAAAAAAAAAAAAGCCGAATAAGAACATCACTGGAACATTCAAATACAGACGTGGGACGGCCGCTAAGGCTTTCCTAGGACGTTTTTTGGAAGGGCAGCGGACGCACAGTAACAGTTAAGTAATTGTTAGATCATGAGAACTGCTACCACAACAATCGCATTTGCGCGACAGCAACACCCGTGATGAATGAATGAATGAATGAATGAATGAATGAATGAATGAATGAATGAATGAATGAATGAATGCGCGAGCTGAAGCACAAAATGGGTTCCCCGACGAAAAAAGAGTATGCATTAGCTATTACAATGGAACAAGGAGGAGGAGGCAAAAGACGAAAGGAAAGGCAGGGAGGTTAACTAGACGCACGCCCGGTTTGCTACCCTACACGGCGGAAGGGGTTTAAAGGGATGAAAAGAAAGTAGAGAGAGAGAGGGAAGAAAGTACTCTCAGTATGAACGCGTGCGGTTGTCTAACACTTCCCAATCGGTCACTGAGGCCAGTCGACTTCATGAACTGTAACAATGCCCGCGTCGCTTTGTAAGCCTGCGACGCGTGGGGCCACGGTCCAAGAATCTTTGTCTCTTAAACGGTCTGCTGTCTAATCGGTTTAACACACTCCGGAGAATGTCGCGTTCGATCTCATAAAGATGACAAAAACAGAACACGTGTTCCACCGTCTCCTCACAGTTGCTCGAGTCAAAGATTGGTGTGTCGGACATGCCCAGAAGAAATGAGTATACTTTCGTAAAAGCCACCCCTAACCAGAGGCGGCAAAGTAAAGTTGCATCACGGCGGGGAAGTTCGATGGAATCTGCAGCCTCAGTGTAGGATCCAGTCGGTGGAGACGACAGTTCGTAAAAATCGGGCTGCTCCATGAAGTTTCTGTCTCGGTTTGAGCGAGTAAACGAAGGCCCCTCGCAGCGTCTGTCCTTGATAAGGGTATAGGAACTGTCAGGGTTTCCTTATGGGCTGACCGGGCGGCATCATCAGCAAGGTCATTACCGACGATGCCACAGTGCCCCGGCAGCCATTGAAAGATGATGAGGACTTGATGAACATCTGACTGATGTACATGAGGATGATGTACATGAGGACTTGATGAAGAACATCTCTGGTCTCAAAGACCAGTTGTTCTTGTGTATTGCGTCGTAATTCTGACTGCAGACTCTGAAGGGCTGCCTTGGAGTCACAAAAAATGACCCACTTTCGAGGTGGTGTTTCTACGATGTAATTAACAGCCGCACGTAGGGCGGCAAGTTCTGTTGCCGTAGAGGTCGTTATGTGGGACACTTTGAACTTCCTTGTGACTTGTAAGGCCGGGATAATAAAAGCGCCTGTGGAGCTGGTGGCTGAGACAGATACATCGGTGTAAACCTGCGTTCTTAGTTCATATATATATGCATCGCTCAGTAATGACAATGTTAACTGTCGTAGAGCTACCGTGGAATGACAGATCTTCTTCGTAATTCCCGTAATTGTGTGGTGTACTTGTGGCTGTCGTAGACACCACGTGGGTGACAGTGGTCTTGCTGCTGGTGTAAAGCCCGATGGAAGGCAGCCTCGATGGGTCGCAACAAGTTTCGAAAACGTGGCTAGAGGTCTTTGTGCCGGCAAAGCAGCAATGTGTTGACTGGGTACGCGACAGAGGTGTCGAATGTGTGCTCTGAGGTTGTCAACCGTGATGTAGGTTGGAATCAAGTAGTCTCTAGCAATCATGGAACAAAAGTTTAATATAACCTATACAGACTCGCGATTCAGTTGCGATTTGTGTGTAAATTTTGTAAACTCTGTAGACTTGTATATTGTGGAAGCACACAATGCGTTCCCCGTTGAAAAAAAGAGTATGCATTAGCCATTGCAATGGAAAAAAACGTTTAATACTACGGGAACTGCTCAGGGAATGAGAGAATAGAGTATGAAATATTGTATTATAGGATCAGCATGTATACAGGTGACGTCAAATCGCGATGCACATCTGGATTTAGGATCTGCTTCGGACACGGCTAAAGACATCTGCCATTTTCATTATTCTTTGGTCCCTAAACCTCGCCTCAGTGTTATTTCTTCTTACTTACCAAGACGGAGACATTGCCAGTGTACGAATAGTCACAACGATGCAAAGAAAATATTGGAACGGTGACAAAGGAGCGGGAGATAGAAATGCGAATGATGAGCTGTCCACGGAAAAGCACAGCGATGTCGCAAGAGTGCGTCGGGCAGCGAAAATGAGAAGCCGGTGCCAGCCCGACGTTCCTCTGGCGGCGCGGCCGGGTCGCCCCGCGGGTGCCCGACTCACGGTTCCCTTCTCCTTCTCGACCGACGAAAAAAGAGCGAACACAAAAGAAGCGCGCGCCTCATTAATTTTGCATTAGGACGACTCTGGTTCCACCTGCCGCCTCATGCGGGGCTGGCCGCATACGCTTTTCCCACCCGACACGACCGACTCAGTTGCGCCCGAAGCGTGCCCATAGTTGCAACCACGTGGCAAACCGAGCGGAGGTAAACACCGGGTGCCCTGGTTGGACACGAGGGTGTCGACCGAAAAGAGATGCAAGCTGTCCCACGCTCCCTCGTTGACTAGGCTGATGAGCGTCTTAGCAGTCGACACACAGCGCCACTTTTGCGAAGGCTACGGTTGCAACAAAGGATCGAAGGGGGAAGGTTTATGCATAAAAGTAAGCTGCATTAAATTACACATAGTTTCATTTAGCTGGAAGTGTTACTAGAAACTACACCTTTCAAACTTCTAATTCACCGGGCGTTTTTATGAGCGAACTGCATTCGCTATGGCTTACGCAGGGGGCGATCATACAGGCTAAGCTGCCCCGCAATACAAGAGATACCAGCACTCAGCAAGGCCATTGACCTCGTTCGTCCTCTCAATTCCGCACAGCAACGCTCCCCCCTCCAACTTTCCATAAAAAAAAAACAACTCCAGAGGGCACCAGCTGTCAAAAGTTATCATTCGAGCGAAAATGCAACTGAAGCCAAGACGGCTTGAGAAGAACTCCTAGCTTGGCTAGTTGGCACATAATTTACATGAGGTTAATCGCGAAGCAAGCGATCACAACGTAGCCACAGAGACACAAGACGAGCGCTAACTGAGAAGTGTACTTTTCGCTATATAAATCCCCAGCATATGACAACCACCGTGCAGGCGCAGCATGCTTCCTTTTCTTTTTCTTCCGAATGCCTTAAAAGAAGAAAAAAATAATAATGTTGCGCTTCATGCGCATACAGTGTCTGTTTTGTAAAAAAATGAACACTCGTCAATTCGCGCTGGTACCGCGTCTCTGTATCATGATCGTTTGCTTCACGCTCAACTTCATGTAAAATACGGCGGCTCACGTAGTAAAAGAAAGTAATGCTGTAGCCGGCGTCATATTGATAGATAAAACCCTAGGAGAGGCAACGAGTGAAAACCTTAAGAGGGCGCAACATACATCTAGAACAAAAACGCACAAGAAAATGAACAGAACGAAGAAAATGGCTTCGTCCCGAGAAAATAAGTAACGGAAACACTTTGCCAGATGCACAAATCGAATGCGCTCCCACAACAACTGCCATTACAGCAACTCACAGAAGAAGTAAATGGTGTACATATGCATAATGAAGGTCATGATGCTCACTCAACAGATACTGAACATGAGAACAACGCGGCATGACTAAAGCAAGAACTTTTGTTTCTGTGGAAACGACTGTCACTGACATACAACAATTTTACATGAAACGGGGGAGTCGCCAGATGGTGGCGTTAAATGAGGGGCAGCTGGGACCAATGTGCTCCGAGAGCACCCGCTCACTTTGATCGACATGAAATAGGAATGCTAGGGTGAAATAGTAGCAGCTATAGTCAGGTTACCATTGGGGGTCTCTGAAATTCAAAGGGTAAATTCAATGCAAATCCCAGTAATCCAAGACTAAACGTTGCATGGGTGCAGCAGCTGAAAACCAGGAGCAAGTGTCCCATATTTATTGGCGTAGGCTTACGCAGCATGTCACTCTTTGCGCAGTCACCAGGAAGACAGGCCGAGAGAGAAAAAGCTAATTGATGCCATGAACAAAGGAAAGCTCCATCTTCTGAATAAACCTGCCGCACAAACGAGTATAGGTCAAGGTCCGAGACAATCCATTACCACAGCTGACCTTACATGGGCCACTGGACAGACTAGAGTGAAATGGGAAGTAGTGGCGAATAGCGGAGGCAACGACCGCTAACAGAAACTTATCACTGTATGAGGTAGAATTCATAGGAAAAAAAAAAAGAAGACGCTCAGGACTGTTAGCTGGTACAAACATAGCCACAATCATGTTGTTTTCGACCATTCCTGTACCCTGAAAACGGCGCTCAGTTGGGCAATGTAAATGACAATCAGCATGGTGCTCATAGTATTCTTGATGTGACGTCCTGTTCCAAGCCTGTCCCTGTATATATTGGGTCAATAGTTTTTCTCATACTTTTGCCTATGCATTATTGCCGTCAGAATACGACCAACTAGTAGCTATCACACAGCTTGCAGCCGCCATGCAGGAAGTCAAAGCTTAGGCAATTATATAGGGTGTCCCAGCTAACGTTAGCCAAGCTCTTCAACGAGAGATTGGCGAAGAGATATTTAAAAGAGATATTTAAAAAACATGGTGCAAGATGCGATTTTCAGACCTAGGTGTCTGGTCGTCAGACCTCTGAGGACTAAACACCGTGGGTCTCTTAATTGTATCTTGCATCGTGTTTTTGTAATCTTTTTCTTTTTCGTAGAAGAGCTTGGCTATCGTTAGCTGGGACACACGGTATAATACAAGTGTGGCAATGAGGTCACCGATATAGCCACCTACTGAATCGGCGGGAGAAGATAATGTTAATTAAACGATACAGAAAAGCCAAGAGCCACAACCAAACAAAATGGTAACAGGGCGCAGAAAACAAAGCAGTGAGTAAACCTTACAGAACTGTAGAAACAACACAGGACAGAGCTAACTGTTAATCTGAAGGAAACACTCCCCACCAAAATAGCACCAGATCATGGCAGGTCCTCCGGCCGTGCCATGATTGGCGACTGAAAGCAACGAACGGCAGACCTTTCCATTGCACTGAAATGTGGCAGAAATTCTGGCTGTGTAAGTAGTTAAAGCCTTCTCTCTGCTAGAGCAGCGTCTCAGTTATCTTGACCGCAAAAAAAAAAAAGAAGTCCCCCCATGGCCGACCTCTTCAGAACAGAGCCAGAAATGGCCCCAGAGTTATGCAGCAAGAGGAACGCACCCTAACAGGATCATATATTCGATATTTAATACTCAGGAACCTTTATGAGGAGTAGGAATTTACTAATAAATTAAGTCAACTTGATGTGAGAAGTAAGTACCCTGTTTTTAGAATGGAAATAGCCGTTACTGCTCTTGCGATTCCCAAACTTGGAAAACCACAGAGTTAGCAAACACGAGACCAATTTCGCAGACTTCACTGTAAACTTACGGAACGTATGGTGCAACACCGCCTCAAGGGGTTCCTTGATAAAAAAAATAATCACGATTCATTGCACTCTGTGAAGGTGGATGACCAGCGAAGCTGTTCGAACATATTTATTGTCTTATAAGATATTTATTGTACAAGGTAGGAACATATTTATTGTCCTGATCGGTGGTCATCGTGACGATAGGTACACACACACATTCTCGTATCACCTCTGTTATTAAATGCGTCCGTCACGGAAGACAATGAATGGCTCATACCCCCGTAAATAAGAAAAAAAATTATTGTGCCTTCCCAATTACAACGACAGAAGATAAGTGAAATTCTACGCTGGAATGATGAGCGCATATGGAGCCAGCTGTGGAAGAAGACGATGATGAACGCGCGAGCAGTGGCACGAGTGCGTTCGCGAGGTTGCGCCGAGGGGCGCCAACCAGCCTGCTGTGGAAGAAGATGACGACGCTCGATTCATTGCTGATGATCATAGTTTTTGTTGACGGACACGAAAACTAACGGAACCACAACCATCTCCATCGCAGAATATAATTAAAAGAGAAAGATAAAAAAAGAACGTCCTTGCATAAATTGATTTTCAACTTGGTGACCCCGAAGGTAAATCAAAAATTCAAGGCAGCCACCACAGCATGATCGAGAGCATGCATTTAGTTTCTCTCTACTAGCGTGATTGAAGCAGCGAGCTAATCTCAGAAGAACCGCCCTCTTCTTTTTACATAATGCGTTACATTCCTTACACAAGAACACAAAAAAAGCAGGCTCCCGATGAGTTCATTCATGGAACCAGGAGCCCATACAATATTCGCGCGCCCTGCCGACGAGGGAACCTCAGTTCGTTCGTCTTTCGAGAAGCTGGCGCGGCGCTACGGCGCTTCGCTAAGACACGCTTTCAAGCGAGACGCCAACAAATGCCCAGCGGCGGCAGGACAGGAGGGGGGGGGAGGGACGCCGTTCGTCTCGGCTGCGGCCAACGCCGCGCGCGCACCGCCGGCGCCGCCAATGACGCGCGGCCGTCAATTCCCGGACATGAAAAGTGCCCGTGTTCAACAGCCGGACATAATTCTCCGCTAAGGGTGGCTCGTAAGGATGGGGGAGTGCAATCGCCCGTGCGAAAACCCCGCTCCAAGCCGGTCGCGCGGGGACCCGGCCGCGACCCGCCACCAACATTCACGGCGGGCGGTTACGTCCAGCAGCGGAGACTCCGTTCGCTGAAACGACGGCGATATTTTCCCCGCTATTTTCCATCTCCGCTGACTCGCTTCCGACAGGGAGGCGAGACCCACCACCGAAGCGGCCACATCGTAAAGAACTCTCGCCAATATTATTTTCACACGAGAAATGGACGCGGACGTTCGCCATGCATGCGACCCGGAGGCCACTAAGCGCGTGGCCGGCCACGCAGCAGCTATAGCCGTTGACTGAGGCTAGGCGCCACGCTGTTGTCAACACAAGCGGCGCTCTCCGATGTAGGTGGCGAGCCGTATACTTTTTGCTCGCGCCTAGACCAGCCCTTAACTCGGGGGAGACGAATAAACGCGTAGCCAGCCGTGTTTTCCGGTCGCCCGCCCCGTCTGAAGGCGACGATGCTCGAATCGCTCGCGTGGCCGGCCACCGATCGGCATTGGACTGATGTATGCCGGGGCAATCAGTCACTCCTGCTCGCCGCTGGCTCGGTTTCCAAAGTGTGGCGACACTGTATTCTAATGAGACATTGGGTGGTGCATATATATGACGTGCACAGGGCCGAATACGTTTGCACCCGTCATCCAGCGCCAACTGTTAAGCAACGACGTTTCTCCTGCTGCCTCGACGTTTAACCTTACAGCCGTCAAGCGTAAAAAATACGCGCCAACGAGCCTCACACTTGTGATAAAGCGTTAAAGAACCATTGGTCGTTGGCTCTCTCTCTCTTTTGCGGTGGTATTGGAGGGCCGTCTTGGCGACGAAGCATTTTTTTTTTTTTTGTCAAGTACCTATTTGGGCATGTTGGAATGGCTCCATTCCTTTCGAGCACCCACTTCGCCTCCACCACAGGACAGAAGGGAGGATGGTGTGTAGAAAGCTTGCTCTTTGTGCAATATGTGTTTGTATATAATACAAAAACTATGCCAAAATGCATTCGACTACCATCATGGCGTTTGGCTTGGGCAAAAATTACTGCAGCAACGGGTGACTGCAGACCTCATCCCTGACGCAACTGGCCGCAGACAAATTGTTGGTGCATCGCCCACTTCTCCGAGGTTTCTAACGTGCTGCAGTGCCGAATTTCGTTCTCCTAAAGCCCCTTATCATGATTGGGCGTTATTTGCCACCATGAAATTCGAAAGCACGAACGTATTAGCGATGTTGCAAAATTAAGGTAGTTGCTAAATATCAGCTATCCAAGCTGAACAAACTTGATTACTGCTCTGTTGAAAATGAATAACAGTTAATATGCGGCGTATCAGGTCATGACAGCGTCTGGGTCTCCACTGGAAGTGTGTTCTCATCTCGCAGTGCATGACGTGTTGTTGGTGACTTCTAGTTTAGGATGCTCGGTTCTCATGGAAGCGTTGCGCACGCAACTTAATCGCGAGCACACAATGCACTTGTCCTTGGAATGAATTATATGTTAAATAATTTTAAAATATGTAGCATATTTTAGGCCTTTATAATATAGTTATTTACCGTTTGCAGTCTCGTGCTCTTTATATCAACCTCGCTCCTTCTTTTCAGATAGAATTTACACAGCAAATTATTCAAGGACAAATGATTACCAACATATATAACGTTGTTCCAGCCCTATGTAATGAATTCACTGCTGCATTTCTTGCCCATTTACAATATCTAGGCTTCCGTCAAGGTATGGAATCAAACCGCATAACACTCGTGACAACAAAGTGATCTTTTCGTTTTCTCTTCATTGGGATACTAGAACCTGGACATAGCGCGCTTTAATAGAGCCCTCTTGTTTCGACAGATAACCGCGCCTAAACCTTTTTGCCTTTCGTCACTCCATTGTTAGGCCTCAGTATGTGAGCCTACGTGATAGCGTGCCCCCCTTCCGTGCATATATCCCTACTTCGCTTGTGAAGGGTTCCAAAAAGGATACAGGCTTTCGCGTTACACTCTCCATTTTCTCTCTCTACTATCTTTCTATTCTCCGATGAAAGACCAGAGGAGAATGCTGAGAGGAATGAGCGCAAAGTTAAAACGTGCCAGCTGCAGCATCAGGGCATAAAAAACAGAAAACGATCACGTATTCTTTTCATTGTCTGGCTCCCACCTGCTGTACTCTTCCCCGTCCACTCCGGTTTCCTTTTGTGAGTTCTCATCCATCTTCTCTCGCACTGGCTTTCTTCTGGCGCGCGCGAGAACGAGCCGCCAAAGGCTTCGAGCTCTCCTTTCTTCTATCCGCGATTTCGCTATGACATGCAAACACATAATCTTACACCACTGCCTAAATTCCTACGCATACAGGTGCTCCGAAAGTAACTTCTCAGCGCATTTGCTAAGCTAAGCGCCACAAGAGCACGCTGCGTTAGTCTATTATACCAGGCCCCTCACGAGTTGAAAAGCACGCGCGAACGTGACAAGGACGGCAAAACTGAAAAAGAAGGCAGAAGAAAAATGAACGTACGAGCGGTAGCAGACCAGAAGGCGAAGCAAGCGAACAGAAGCGCGAGGCATCATCAGGTGCCTCTTGGCAAACTCTTTCGTGCCTCTATCCACAACCCCAAGTGTCCTCAACTTTTTCTTTTTTCCTTGGCTGGGCTGCCACTGCCGCTGCTGCAGCATAAACACAAACAAATGACGCGCCTGCAGGCAAAATAAATTGGGCGATTCTCGGACGCCGCAGACGCGGGCCGAGTTAAAAAGTCGGGCAGCCTTCGTAAGAGTGATGGTGCTCCTTCGCGGACGAGTGCCTCTCCTGCGCGACTGTCCGTGAACTTTCATGGGCGCGCCTCTAGCTGGCCGATGGGCTGGTGGCCGCGCCAGAGTGTGCGCCGCCTCTTTGCACGCCGCACCGACGAAAATGACTCACGGTGCGTGAAGGGCCTGGGACCGCTGCGTCTTCGTAGTATTAGCACAGCCGCCGAGAGGCCTCTTTCGCCTTCGACAATGTCACTGTCTCCATTTTATTTGTCAGCTTCTCCGTTCGCCTCAGTAGCAATCATATTTCTGAAGACTTATTTTTGAATCTACAGCGTTGCCCACTTACTCAATAAAGTTACAACACCGCTACAGGGCTTACAGGGTTACAGGGCTACAGGGCAACACCAATAAAGTCTCTTGTTTTGCTTTGGTTCTGGCTGCCAAACTGAGTTAAGACCTGCGGTGTACTTTATTTCGCGGAAGTAGTCGTGCGGATATACTGCAAGTAAAATGCCTTGCCCGTCAGCAAACGTGCGCTGTAACTGAAGAGCTAGTGTCATTTCTTGTTCTTTTTCTTACATTTTGGACTACCATGAGTCAGTACATTTATGGTTGCTTTGAGATAGTCTTCACTTGCCAAGGGTCCCACAGGTCATCCACGAACTGCCACGCACATGCTGACGCTCACCTTTTCTTGGACCACTGCGAGCAACTTTCTGCAATCAATTCAATTGTAGGAATTGGAGGGGCAATTAATATGCCAAAGCAAGGCTAGTGCAGCCGTTCGTATAAATGTAGGCAAGCACGAGGTATGGTATGACATGCTGAGATGCAAAAACTCACTCTGAAAGAATTAGAAACCTAACGGGATTTTTGCTTATTCTCAAGGGAAACATTCGATAACAGTATCGTCAACACCTGTACAGTCCTGAAAGTCTGGAAGTTGTCCTAAAACCTTAAATCACTTGACATAGATCACTGGTTTGGCATGCTCTACGTTTCACAGTAATCCCCCAGCTTTCCTTCTAACCGCTAGCTATTTGTGTGCAGCCGGAAGTACACGTGTGATATGGAAGTGTTGGGCATGTGGCGTCGACTTTGCTGGCAAGGAGCGTGTCTTGACCGAGAAGAAGCACGCGGTGGCTTTCGCTTGAATTCTCAGCGGTTTGTGGGGTGTACATCATTTTAATACTCTCCAGACACAATCGTTACCGCGTGATCTACACAAAGTGAATGTGTGCTTTCCATGTCCAAACCTGATTAGGTGCGCTTTATCGCAGACGCCGCTGCGCATACCGGTTTGGTTTCGCCTGACCAGCAACTTGCAGCAGCGGCATGCATACAACTTACATGGAGCAGCAGACGCGCACTGACCGCAATGGCATCCATGAGAAAGTAGGACATCCGAGACGCACCCGGTTTGCGATCCTTTAGCCATGTGAGGGAAATACATGCTGCAGACCCCAGATGTTATTAATTTCACGACACTGTTAATTACAGATGAACTTGGGAATGGTGAATAAGGAAAGCAAGTACTGGATCTATGTTCCTTTATGCAAGAAAGCTATGGCGTATTGGTTAGAACGCTGCTCTTGAAATCATGAGTGCGTTGGTTCTATTCTACGTTTACTTGTTTGTATAACTTTTTCGTAGGTTCAGTCGCGCCTTGTCGGAATCAAATCACGAAGAAAGAAAAACGAGCGAAGCGCGATCGGCCCAATTCCTAATTGATAATTGCTTTGCGCAAGGAAATGAAATCGTCCGAAGGCTTTCCTCAGCGACACGCCTATTAGGACGTGAATTCGTTCAAGGCTTTTCTTAATAAAACTATGCGCCAGTGAATGTACAGTCGTCACCCATATGACAGGGAACGCCTAATGTTTATTAAAACGCCCGCAGGGGCTAAATACACATGCCCTCAATGAAACTGTTCAATGATACTAAAAGGTCATCAGGAAAACTTATTAAGTATCAAGTACCTAGATTTGAACATCTGCATAACGAGTTATCGTAGTTTTAAAAAAAATCGCTGTTCCCTTTCATATTGATGACATCTGTACCTAAGTTCTTCGATGATGGTCCATCTAATATTGCAACAAAAACCACTGGACGTACAGCGACTGGAAATCGATGCGTTAGCCGTGCAGCTTGGGTTGGAATGTTTGCTCTCGTGCCATTCTTTCTAAAAAAAAATACATCTGATCAAAATACTATTTCGGTAATGGGCAGGTCAAATACACCTGCGTTGCGGCGAAATAGCCCACACAGTGCCTGCGAGGTTGCGTGACTTCTAGAACAATTCCAAGAATTTCACCAGGCACCCATTTGCTATCGTCGTCATGTACGTTTACAGCAACGCATCGACTGCCCTGCGTAAGTACGAAAGCGCATGTGTGACTCTCTTCTTTTGCCGGGGCTTTCAACATAACGACAATGACCGCTTCTTGGTGCGCAGTACAGCACACACACACACACACACACACACACACACGCGCGCGCGCAGAGAATTGTGGTTAGTCGGAGAATGAAATGCCTGATGAGCTATGCAAACATTTCGACCACAAATCAAGGACACTGAATCGAAGCATTGTGCTTCGCTTATGTTACAGGAAGGCATCGGCACGCACTGGCTCCCTATGCTCACGCATACACATGCACACACACAGAGAGAAAAAAAGAAAGCAAACCGGCGAGCTTAGTTTTGCTGATCCAACAAACCAACGAGCGTGATAGAGTGACTCCTCGAATGCACCGGAGTGTCCAATCATGTACATATCCATATACACACACAAAAGCCCTGTAGGTGACGATTCATTTACACATACACTTAGAAGCGTCGGCCTACTTAGCTGGTCTTATAGCCACCTCGATCTGTGTTTCTTCTTTACCGCTCTCTCTGTGTTTGATGATGATTCTATCGCGAACGTTATGAAGACACCTGTCATATTATATCGCAGGTTCCGTCTTTGTGATGCAGTATTATCGCTCGTGCTTGACGTGTTAGATATTGCCAGATTCGGCAATATAATGTTGCCGGATTCGAGACTCTCGTTAAACAAGATGAAAGGAAGCGAGGGGCCCGATTTTTCTTTATCATATCATAAGAAGCCAACAAACAACGACATCAAGGTGTCGTTTTTTGCCGGTGTCGAATCCGGCAACATTGATGCATTCAGGTAGCATATGTGGGTTTATTGACCAGTTGCCTTTACCCAGAAAGATCACGTACTCGTGACTCCTGCGGCAGAACGGATGTTCCACATCCGCCTCCAAGGTTTGTGAGTGGTGGCGCTGGCTAACACTCACATCGTTAGTTCTAGTAGTGAAACACCAATACCCCAGAAAGTGGATGGAAAAACGGCGCCGCGGTAACTCAATTGGCTAGAGCATCGCTCCCAGTGTGATCGTTCCCCACCTGCGGTAAGTTGCTCTTTCATCCATTTTCATTTCCATTAATTTGTGATTTATTTAATTAACTTAGTACAAGTAATTTTCGCTATGTTGTCCTTGGTGCCGTTGCTTGTTGGCTTCTTATAATATAATTACATAGAGAAGTAATCACGTGACTCTGCTTTTCTTTCGCCATCAACAGTATACGATCCGCGGCCATAAATAGAAGACGCAGCATCGGCTGCCACCAATCGTTCAATTTCAGTTTGGAAGCGATGCAAATGAAGCAACGTGTATAAAATATTCCCGGGCGTAGTTGGCATTGCTCAACGCAGCAGCTTTCCCGTCGATTGGTTTAAACGAAAGTCCCCTCACAGGCACTTCTAACTACGAGAGAAAAGCTATGCGCATACTGACAATGACTTTAAACTTTCCCAATTCTTACTTTACAACACGTTGACTTTGTGGGCGCGCACATACTGTTTACGCCCGCGAAGAACTGCTGTGTCAAAATATCTGGCATATACGCCCATGAACATTTTTTCAAGAGTATTTTGGTGCATCCACTGAGCTCAGTAACTGAAAGGAGAGAGCACGTTTATATTTAGCACATTTCTGAAGCAATTGGTCCAGACCAACGCGTTGCTCCGTTACATGAGGAGATGCGCCCAGTGTAACCGACTTTAAAGTTGTGGCGCTTGACATCGCGTCAGTGTGCGCACTTTCTTTCTCTCTCCCTTTTTTTATCTCTTCTGTCCTATCCCATTTTATTTGCTTTAGCCCTCCCCCAACACAGGACAGCCATCCGGTGCTTAGACTGGCTAACCTCCCTGTGTTTCTCTTTCTTTTTTCTCCTCGTCGTCTTGAAGGCGGGTCAAGTTCAGAGCACCATGTGGCGCGGTAGACGCGGTTTAACATTCAAGAAGTCAAAAATGGTTACGTGATCATGCATTTACTGTGGTTTACTAGTGCTTGTAAATTTTTGGATGTACAGTCGACCACAAAGCCTTCTTGGAGCCATGGAAATCGCGAGGAAGTTTTGCTTATTTGCTATTTCAATCACTAAGCCTGAAATTTAGCAGTCCAAGGTGGTATTCAAACGTACCAGCATTCACTGCACTTTTCTATTCCAGAGTGGGATGCGTTGGTTGCGCCGAAATTGCTCACAATGACCTTCTCCGCACACGCACACACGATCTCTCTCTCTCTCTTTCTTTTTCTCTCCCACCCTTACATAGTTTTTTTTTTTTTTTAACACAGTGCAGAGGAGTGGCTGACGTGTGTATTACTTCAGCACTTGTACACGATACCATCTGAAACAGGATAGCACAGATAAAACAAAGCTTGCATCTAAATGCCAACGCGAAAAGTGAAGCTACTTATAAGACCTTAACAGTTCCATTTCACCCCTATGTGAGGAACGTGTGGGCTTCTCTCCGCATGTGCTTCGCTCTTCCGTGTGCAGTTCCGGTTTTGATGACTAGCTTTCCAGCTTATAGCCCCCCTTTCCCACCACCCCTGCCTGTCTGTAGCCCGCTCCCTCGCCCATTCTTCCTCGAACAAAATCTGTAGATGCTAATATCTGCTTTCTTCGAGTTCGAAAACTGATGCAGTGTAGGGACAAAATGAACACGGTTGCCGCGGAGCTCCTTTGTTTTGTGTTGTCCAATTTGATCGGCTCGAAAAAGAAAAAAGAGGAAAAGAAAAGTAAAAACAAAAGGGAACCAAGAAAAAAAAGAAAAGAATAGGCGCTCTCTTCATTGCACCTGGAAACAGTTTCGTCTGCGTTCCAATGAAAGTAAACTGTACTGCAGATAAGTAGTATGATGGATTGTTGGACAATCTTTTGCTTCTATTCTTTGCGTCATGACTTCTGTACACTGAAACAACACCCAAAGCTATTTGAGTCGGACCGGATCTTTTTGTATATTCAGCGTTATTACATTCCCAAGAATTCATAAAGTAAGAATCACTGTTATTTAAACTAGTAGGCTGTTTAACTAGATAAAGCCAAGCGCGGCCTGATGACGCTCTGCATTTTACAGGGCAAAAAAAATTAAATTTATGGGGTTTTACGTGCCAAAACCAGTTCTGATTATGAGGCACGCCGTAGTGGGGGACTCCGGAAATTTGGACCACCTGGGGTTCTTTAACGTGCACCTAAATCTAAGTACACGGGTGTTTTCGCATTTCGCCCCCATCGAAATGCGGCCGCCGTGGCCGGGATTCGATCCCGCGACCTCGTGCTCAGCAGCCCAACACCATAGCCACTGAGCAACCACGGCGGGTTTTACAGGGCAAAAAGTACAGGGCAAAAAAAAGAAAAGGTGACAAGTTTCTGACCAGACGGGCACTATGCTGATAGCAGGTAACATGCACTCCCAACGAAACGGTCACGAAATCGGAACAAGTCAAGATTAGTTATCTCGCCTTTATCCCAAAGGGGGCGGGCGTGGAAATGAAGGCCGCCCGTTCCCCCCCGTAAGGCTCACCGAGCGCACCGAGTTTAATCTTGTCAAAACTGCGAACTAACGAAGGCGGTCGCCGCCGGCGCGGTGCGGCACGGCAGCAACGTATTCGCAGCGGGATGAGAGCCCGGACGGATAGGTCGCTCGCTCGTCGCCCGGCGCACAGTGCGCGTGCACGAATAACGGCCACTCGCGGAGTCGTTTGCAAATTAATGCGCTCTAAGCTGGTGCCCAAGTAAGACACCAATCAATGCCGTCGTGACGAATGGTGATGTCTCCTCAGCGAAATAAGTTTTGTTCCCACCGCCGCCTCAGCGAGCGGGCGCAAAAGGGAAGAGCAGGCCTCCTACAGGCGACAAATGAAAGTGCCAAAGCAAAAAGAAAAAGGCAGCCACCCCCCCCCCCCCCCCCCCCCAAGAAAAAAAGAAAGACTCAGCGAAGAATCGTTCTTCGGCTGTTGCGCCTGTTCTTGTCAATTTTCTTATCCTTCCGCATTTCGCTTTTCGGAAAAGAATGGCGACGAAACGGAGCAGCGTCGCAGTTTCTTTGTGACCACATTTTGGAGCCTGCTGCACTCGGTTCTGCGCTTTCCTCCGCCGCTGCGCGGCCGCTGATCTCATCACCGGAAGCGCGCCTTTCTACGGGCTGGCCTCTCGAAGCCTGCACCTTGCTCCGGAGAACCATTAGATACCGGCGCGCTGCCGAACGAGAGAGCGCGGCGCGGACTCGGTCGTCTCTTTCCGTCACCGCTCGGAGTAAAGACGACACGTCTCCAGTCCGTGAATACATGTGCCGGGACGTCCGAGAGCGGAGGAGGGGAGAAGGAGATTAATAGTGGATGGTGAATGGTCGCCGCGCTTTTACTTTATTTTTCCCTCGCCTCTGTCGTTCTCGGCGCGCGACCAAATAGTCGGTTAGCGTGCCGCACTCTGCGCACGAGGCATAGCGAAGCACCGATGAGAAACATTTTATTCCTCGAATTGCAGCCACGAGGAAGACATCTTATTACTCTGATGGGAGGTATCCGAGTGGTTGTGATTACCTCCCATTCCATCGTAACATTGCAGCGAGTATTATGCGCTTGATATGTGCGCGCACATATGTCTTTGTATTTTTTAAATATTTCTTTTAGGGAAGAGAGGGGCAGGATCGCGGTGCATGTAAGGTAGTCAGTCCGCAGGTTAGGCGCCACGAGTCTCAGCAGAACCGAATCGTGCAGCGAGTAACATCCTTGCTCGATTTCCTTGCCTGATTCACATTGTTTTCGCTTCGTGTACTGAGTGCGAAATTATGACTGTTATATGTATGACCTCAAAGGAATATATGCATGGAACCCAAATTGCTGATTCAGTCCGCGGACGGACTTAGCTGCAGCGCGTCCCGTCGCCAGCAGCTCGTTTGCGGAGCCCTTATGCACAGCGTGATTCGGTACTTCAGAGCCACATCACGCCGAGACAACTAAATGATTTCACTTGTCTGCCCGTTGTGTGAACCCAGCTTTAGCGACACGCATAACACAGATGAATTTTGCTGAATTTGTACCCGTCCGTTTGCGACGTTGAGTGGAAGAGAGAACGATCGTCCGACACAGTGCAAGGCCTCTCATTGCTATTAATTCACCTCACCATTTTCCCTGCAATGCACACAGCACCCTGGCCTTTCAACTTCTACAAAGCAGCTCCTTTAAGAGTAAAAAGTTTCAACTTAAAAACAGATTACCATAAATCCTTTCTACGGGGCAAAACCCAAAAATATATTACAGAAATTGAAAGCTGTGAAGCGAGTGATGGAAAGATTCTTCAGTTATTTTCAGGCACTCTAAAGACACCAACTCTATATAAGCGTGCTGTACTACAGATGCACATTAACGCCCATAGGCCCGTTAGTGTGCCTAATTAGTAAAATGTTAATAAATTCATGAGTAAAGGGATCAAATCTGATAAACACGCTCCTTTAAGCATATTTAAGTCATATGGCAACTCGCCTGGAATAGGGACATATGTAATATGGAAACTCAACCACTATATTTTCACCGAAGTTCTTGCAGATTTTCGCTGAAAGACGAGCCCTCCCAATCCTTTTGCTTAAACAAAGGGAAACTTAGTGATGCTCGAGATATATAGGAATCAAATCTGCAGCCATATATTGACTCTGAGGTCGGTGTTCTACCCTGTCAGTCTCGACTCCCCTCTTCCCTCCATCCTTTGGTAATTGCGTTCTTTTTATTTTTATTTTTCAACATGCAAGAAACCACTCGCAGCGAACTCGTCCGAGAGTTAATCGGCGCTTTTCAGGGCAAGCCGGAGCTGCCGCCAGAAAAGACTGTGGCGTGATGAAGAAGAATAGGCAAACTCTCGGACTTAGCTGTGCATTCCACCCGTGCCTTAGTTGTATCTAATATGAGTGTCGTTTTCGTTGAAATTGCAAAGTAATCTGAGAAGGACAGAGTAAAGACAAACTAGGTGTCTAACATCATGAAAAAAGGTAGGCCAAAGGGCCAATATGTACGATATGTTCCACTCTTAAAGGGGTCACCATCTCTCTCTGTATTTCCTCATGTTGTATCTCAGCTGTAATCCATCGTGGAACATTAATTCTGTGTAACCGTTAACAGCGGTCATACGGTACTCAAGCATGGTTGTGTTTCCAGGTACAAAGGGCATTCCGCTAACAGAAGACACAGATATAGAGATGACATGAAACATTTATGGAGGTTAACGCAGACGTGAACCTGGTTCGCTAGTCTAAACACTGGGGAACTGAATAAAGGGAAGAAAAATATGTATTCAAAGAGAAAATTGGATCATTTCAATTTCCTTGTGGAAGGATAGGGTTGCCCCAAGAAGCTGCTACAGCTTGGCGAGGTGCTAATCTCAGTACATAGAAAAAAAAATTCAAAGCATTACCAACGTTTGATATGGCGAAAAACTGATTACTCATTCTAGCTGCAGTAATTAAGTACGCTTAGTAATGCGGCGTACTATCGTGTGTGCCACATTTGCTACAACCTTCTACTCTCCCTTCCCTTCTCTATTTAAGGCCATTGTTTAGTAACAGCAGTAATGGTTGCTCTTCATCTCATTCACGCGACAAAAATAGTTGGCACCACTTTCGCAATCCAACAACTTCTATATCAGCGCCGATATATATGATTGCGACATGAAGACTGATCACCGATGACGGTCCGACTACTGAAGTCGCCGGGGAATAAAATATAGTATGAAGTGCAGTGGCAGTTACTTGGTGCGTGATTTCAGCGACTGCAGGCTTTCTTCGTATGCACGACCATATGCTATCACACATTTCACAGTGAATTGTATTATTCGCATCATGATAGGCACGTTTTATTGTCATAGATATGATATTTTGCGCTATCGTAATGGTACCATGAGCAGCGAACACTTCACGCTTGAAGCGTGCAAAATGTGCCCCTGCGGTGCCGCAGAAAATGCAAAGAGGAAGCAACTTTGCAACTTTTAAAGTTGCGTTTAGTACAGACACCTTTCGTTGATAAGAAAAAGCGACATGGCCACAGACTCTACCACTTCAGCAAGGCCACCAAAAAAACTATCGATGCGCATATGAAGTGATGCTGCGGGGAACGTGGTTTTATAACGCGGGGAAAGGTGTTTAACACGGCGAAAGTCGATTTTACAGCAGGGGAAGCCGATTATATTTCTTTGTATGTTATTTCCCAATGCCACAAAGAGCTAATTAGAAAAATAGTATGGTCAGAGCGTACACTGGGAGTTTTGGTCTAGTCTGTCTACGCAGCGCACCTTTCCAATGTACTAAATAAGGAAGAGTCACTTTAGCGTACGGGCGCACACGAGAAAGACAAATGTGCGCTACATCATCTCCTTATGGAATTCTTAAGAGAGACTGGTTTGATGGACATATGGTGAAACCCTTCAGCAATATTGTAAGAGACGCTCGGGCGGAGCAATTGCCGGCCTTGATCACCAGGCTAAACCCGCCTGTTGCTACAATTCACCACCACCGCAGCGTGTTCGACTTTCGTGTCTCTCTCTATCTCTCTCTTTCTCTCTTGCGAGCCCTGAGGCACATAGGAGGTTTGTCCCAAAAGTTCATGCATTGAGACAACAAAAAGTGCTGTGGTAGAGGGTGTTGCGGCGCCGCTCTCTCACTCTCTCCCCTCGAAACTATCTGGTTGACATATCTGGTGCGTGCTTGACTGGCGTATGACAAGGGATAATTTTATGCGTGCACTTTTTGCAACCAATTCTTCGTACTTGTCTAAGTGGAGATCAACGAACAAACGCAAGAAAGGATAAATAATGAATTTCTTGTGAAATTATGCAAGAATGCTGTATAAATTCATCAAAAGGTTGCAAAAAGCCTAAGAAAAGGCGGCCATAATGAAAATAACTGTTTTCAAATGGATCTAGCCATTCCGTAAAGGCCGTGAAGACCCCATGGACGATGCAAGAACAGGATGCCCTCCACCTCGTGCGAAGATAAAATCATCGATTGTGTGCGATCTGTTGTGCTCAGCGACCACAGAATGACTGTTGGAATGATATTCCAAGCACTTGGTTTTCGAAAGTCGTCCTTTTACCGGGTTTTGACTGAAAATTTGTAAATGAAAAAGGTTTGCACCAAGATGGTCCCGAAACTGCTGACTCCTGAGCTAAAGCTGCGACGAAAAGAATGTTGCACTGACTGGAATACATCAGACGACAGCGATGCATTCTTACAAACGATAGTCACTGACGACGAAACGTAGATGTACAAACACGACATCGAAATGAAGTTGCACAGCAAGTAGAAAAGTTACTTTCTTTATACAGTAATATGGGAGAACACAACCTTTGGACAGCAAAGAAGACATGCGAAGCCATGTATTTGTCTTGAATTCTCCACAGTTATCCAACTGGGTCTGTGATATCATCTGTAACTCTCATTCATCTCACATCTAACAGCCTTGAGAGAGCGTGAGGAGGCCTCGACCCTCAATGAAAAATTATAAATAGAAAATTATTTACCTGGCGGGCAAAAACCGTCACTTCAGTGACAGTTATTAGTAGTTACAGAGTGCATGCCATGGCATCCAAAGAAAATTAAGGGTTTCTAGAAAAAGGAAATAGTTTTGCCGCATTTCTTAAATTCACCTGAACAATTCTACACTTGGGATTTTAGAACACAAGCGTTTTGTCTTCTACATGTAAGCCTGCATTTCTCCTTGCCACTTAAGTGTGAAGCAGCAACACTTTGACATCGCACTTTGTCGCAGCGAAAAGTACACCGAAGGATACAGCCCAGTTTTCTTTATCCAGAAGAAGACGTTCCCTTCGTGTAAAGTAACTTCCAATTTGGTGAACTTGAGACTCGGCCGGCAGATCTTGGGCCTTGCATCCCTCTTCACGATGCGGCGCCACATGGGAGAAGTTAGCTTTATTTCCGGCATCATTCGTCGCGATGCTTGTCGGGACGAACCAGTAAAAGAAAATGACACCGCGCGCGCCTCTCTAAAACTCATTCGCCAGACGAATGACTGCGCATCAGAAACAGACGACGACAGACAGGGGAGAAAGCAGCGGTAAAGAGAAAACAAAAGATGGAACGAGCACATCACCGCAATATTCTCGTGCTCCAGAAACGCAAGCCAAGGACGGACACAACTTGGAGAGGAAAGCATGATCGTTGTTCATAAATCGAGGGATTCTTTCTAACGACAGTCCATAAATCGAGAATTCGTGCGGAGGGCCGCGAGGGGGGAGGGGGGGGGGGGGGGCACAACAGAACGCGGTGTCCCCGAGGACCATTCATCACCGGCACGCCGAGTCGTCCCGGCTTGTCGGCCCTGGACAGGAAGCTGCCCCCTCCGCGTGTCAAGCGCCGGCCCCGGATAACGCCCATAATGGCCTACTAAAGAGCGCCCCCCCCCCCCCCCCCCCCCCCCCCCCCCCTGTGTCCGGCGCCGCCTGGTCACCCTGTCGTGACGGCCCAAATTGTGCGTGAACTGCGCCGGCCGGTGCACGCCATGCTCGCGAGGATTTCACCAAAGGCATGCCACCACCATCCCCAGCGCCAAAGAGCTTCGGCACCAATCAGCGCACTCAGTGCGTATGCGTATAAGCGAATCACGCATAATCTCCCAACTGTTCACATCGCCCACTCCCTGTGGTCAACAAATCCACTTGCAAAACGCAGAATGTGCGTAAGCTAAGCTAAACTAAGCTAAGCTATGCGCTTGCAAAACGTAGAACGTAGGCTTAGCCGCCGCTCTACCTTAACCACCGCTTTACCTTAGTTCGTTTTAGGATGCGACAGATACCCTATATATGAATAATTGTGTGCCCGACACGTCGCAGTTTGCTGCCAAAGTACACTCCGAACATTCTCAGATGAAGCATAACAAGTTATTTATTTTTGTTTGCCATTATGCACAGAAAACTCCCAATACCTTCTTTTTGCTGCTAGTCGACAAGCGGCAATAATTTTAGAGCGATGTGTGGTGTAGACAGGAGTACGCAATACACCATGTTTCATTCTACTAAGTGCGCGCCGTGTTACTTCCCAAAGCTGATAAAGCGGCCCGCTCGGAACAGACAGAACTGACGATCTTTTACAGCGATAGCATGGACTCCCAGTGGGGATGGATGTGTGCGGAATAGTTATCGGCTGTCTTAACAAGTTGCACAGGTTATCTGAAAACGGGGAGGAAGTCCCATCGAAATAAATTTACCGGTTCACATCGTTAATGATATGTCTACCGCAGATAAACTACAGCTCACTGCTAGGCAACAGTGTACCTTTACACGCCTTACGTGTCAATAATGTTAAATCACCCCAAAAAGATTGCGCTGTACGTTCAGGAGTCCTAAGCTACACATCGTCTCCTCTGAACACGTGGGATTTACGATGCACGCGCTCATAGACCGTTTGAGCCAGTAAAGTTAGGCGGCCCGCCTACATGACGTATCGCTCTGCGTCGTACAAACTGCTTTCAAAGCCTGCGCCTATATAGAGACAGCTGTGATCCCACACAACCCTTGATACGAGTGTCCCGTAAATTGATAAACGTCAACAAATAAGGGCCACACAGCTGACTCTGACGCTGTTCAGTGGTGGCGCCCAGCGCGCACGTCGGGCGCCATCAACAAACGGAGGACTTGTTTTCCGCGAATGGTGGCTTTGGCTGATTGGTTTTAAATGTCGAAAATTAGAATTGTAACTTATAATTTAACGCCTATAGTAGCAACTCAATGACTATTACAGACGCCGTTGGTGTGGGGCTCTAGATATTTCGTCCACCTGGGAGTTCTTTAGCGTCCATTCAACGCACAGCACACGGGCTTTCTTGCATTCCGCCCCCATAGGTATGCGGTAGCCGCGGCCAGCACTCGCACCCACGACGGCTATGCCTCACTGGCTCAGTGCTTATGGCGTCCCACTGAGCCAGTGAGACATATATGTTGCACGTTCGACGCCATATCAACTGAGACAACGTGGCCTGTACAATAGGGATTAACAAAAATTTCAACGGCGCCGTAAAATTTCAACTTAAGGAATATCAGAACCAACTCTGCATATGCCTGCGAGCTCGCATTTCTGGATTTCGACTGACCCTGTGTGTGTGGCTCTGCGTGCTTACATGCGTGTGTCTTTCTGTGTCTGTGCATGTGGTTCATTGAGTCTGATACCCTTCCAAAAGGTAAATGGTGTGAACGACGAGACATACGCTGCATTTTAGTGAAGTAGTTCTCAGATGCAGTCAAGGTCGGCCGGGGCCGAAAAGCTGACAGGTTTCCGCTGTAACGCGCTTCTGTGAGTACACAGATGCGGGGAATTGTATATTCCATGCTCCTCACCGTCCACAAGCGATTTCATCTTTCACAGGCACCGTAGCAGACCGTGTCACCCGCTACGAAAGGAGGGCAATCCTATTAGTCGCTGGGCCTCATGCCGTCCTGTTCTAAGTGACGCAACGCAGGAGCCAATCGGGAAATGCCAAAGGTGCTGCGTTGCTTTTTTGGCGGCACACTAACTTCTTAGCCCGCCCCGCTCCGTTCGCTCCTTGTCAGCGTGACGCCAGACCTGGAAGGCTCCTTCGGCAGCAGCTTAGTGTTTATTTGAATCTGTCGATACGCGCAGTTGCAGAGGGTCCTTCGCACGCGCGAGCGTCGCGTAATCACTAATCCAATTGGGAAGTAATCCCCAATGTTCCTACAGGAACCACGCCTTATCAGGGACTCTCAGGCACCATGTTCCGACGCCTGCTCGAAACAAATGCTTCTCCCTGCCGTTCTGCGCCGCTTCGCCTTAGTGAGTGTGTCGTCTGCGGCCACACAAGATGCAATGCGAAAAACAACGAGACTCGAAGCCCCTACTGAGCAAGCGTCCCCTCTCTCTATCGCCTTGCTGCGCGTGACTGACTGCGGTCACCGCCCTTTTTTTTTTCGTTTTCTTACTAGGCTGTGTTTGGGAGGCGCTTTCTTTGCGTCATTCACAAGTACCGGAGTGCGAAAAGAAGTCCAGCTCGCGAAAGCATCTCTCGTCTTTGCGTAGCCAGCGCATTCACCCTGAGGCAGCAGCAGCTGTCGGAGACAAAGCAGGGGAGGCAGTTACGTGTGTCTATCGAGACCACCGATGACAGCCATGCTTCTTATCCCACGAGAGAAAGCAACAATCAAAGCACAAAAGCAATCGAGATTCCTTTTTGTCCTAGGAAAACGTGGCACCAGCCACGAAGAACGAACACCCTTGGAGAACGAACGCCCTTGAGGACGTGTGCAGACAAAATCAATCCGTAACCGCGCCAGCCTCGAATAAATTTCAGGTGGCAGCGACAACGCACCAAGGAGAGGGGAGACGAACAGCTCGGCAATAGCATGCCAAGCAGAAAAGCACCCAGAAGAAACAAGCGCGGCCCCGGAAGGACAGCGACACAAACCGCAGGCCCGAGAACTCGACAATGCAACCAGCGCGAGAGGGTTGGGCTAAGGAGACAGCCAGCCCGCGCGGACTCACTCGAGGCCGAAGCCAGAAAACTAGGTAATCATAGAACATGTAGAAGAGCAGCGCGGCCGCGAAGGAATCAAGCGCCGCGCCGTTGCGAACGAGGATGAAAACAACACGAAGAGAGACCGGGCGGCACCGAATAACAGGGCCAGAAGCAAAAGCCACGGTTTCCGAAGGTGGCTGCAAGAACCGGGGTGCGACCCTACAGCCGCTCCTCGCTTCGAAGCGTGCGATAAATCTGCGGGGACGTTCTTTTGTTTCGAGCTTTTGGCGCGGTTGGTGAAGTGGGGAGGGGGGGACCTCTTGTTTGCCACTGCGCGCTTGATTCGAGGCCCTCTTCTACGGCGGCCGACCCCTCGAGGAAAAACAAGCATCGACGAGCCGGCGGCGGGGAAGCAAGAGAGCAGGGTTCCCGGAACATGGTCATGGCACAAGACAGAATTGCTCAGGCCGGCTCGAGGAGGCGCAGGCCGGCGAAAGATTACAAATAAAACATGGAGGTGCGTGGAGCAACTGCCCGTGAAACAAAGCAAAAGGCGCGATATAGACAGGCGCGTGGATATAAATCCATATCGAGCGTTTCCAGGCACGCTTAGGCGTGAAAGGAAGGCAAACGGGAGAACGAGGCTCATTGCCATCTGTTGCTGGATGAAGGCACTCGGCGCCTCCGGTCTCAGGGGCCGCCCGGATACTCTCCGTTCTTCGCCTTTGAAGCGCACGCCGCGCCGCAAAAAACCGCGTTTGAGGTACGCGCATAAACAGGTGTGTACAGGCCAGCAACTGTGCGCGGCCCGGTAGGCCGAATCGCCTCTCCCCTCTGTTTGGGATGAGGCGTTTGATTTTTCTCTGCATTCGCGGTCGCTGCACTGACGCGCTTTGCCACCGCGTATAGTCCACATCTTATTCGGCGCGGAATTATCTGGAGAAAAATATTACAGTATAACATGCGACTCGGATTTTTAAAGTCACAAGCAACGTGATCGTCCAACACGACTCGTTTTAACAGCCACACTTAGCTTTGTTTTAGTTGGAAGAAAGTATCAAAACACGTATGTTTGGGGCCTATAAGGCAGGTATGGGCATTAACATAGCATGGTGTTAGAAATAGCAGAGAAGGAAGCGCTTCCACGTTTCTTTAATTATTTTTACATAGGAACCTTTCCGTGTCTCATTATTTATAGGTAATCTGCGCAGAAGATAAGCAATGCCGATAGGTAAAATGGTTTGTTTCGAAAAGCCGCAGTCCAAGTTCTGCGTCCTGCTCAGATACGTTTTCTCTTTGTCGGATTGATTGATTTCAACAAGAAGGCATTATCTGTAATGGAGTGGTCTGGGACCGACTAACGGAGACCACAGACACGCTGCGGACATTCGTGGCTGCTGGGCGTGCCAAAATAAAAAGAGAGACCTCTCGACAACCGGCACCGTGTAAAGCCTGAAACCCTGTCGTCTCGTGACAACAATTTTCGGGCGTACTTTAAAAACGACTCCCCAGAGAAGCGGTACGAGTCCCCTCTAAGTTGTTCGCGTACAAAACCCCAAAACTGCGCTGTGGCCATTCGACGAGCTACCAAAGGTAATAATGGTTTCGACAGCCAGCCAAGCACGGTGCCTAGTGGAGCGTCAAAGCGGTCCGTCTCGGCTGCGGGTATACGGCGCAGCGCTTTCCGCTTGTGCGGCCCACCAGTCCTCCTCCAGGAACTGCTCGGCTGGGACGACGACGGCACCCTCTCAACGCCTATTTCTCAGTCTTCTTCATTTTATTCCGGTGCTTCATTTTTCAGCGCCCTCTTTTATTATATTTTTTCACTTCTTTTCGCTGTGTCCACAAAACTGGGCTGGAAAAACATCTCGAAGCAATCCTGCCAAGCAGGCAGCCATTAGAAGGCTGAGAGAACGCTACTACATCGGTTCGAACTGTCAGCTGAGCTGTGTCAATAGCGCTATGACTCGGAGATTGCAGAGCGAAAAGAAAGAAAGAAAGAAAGAAAGAACAAAACCAAGCAGAGCGGGCAAGCGGAGGCTGGGAGGGGCCGAGTGTATTGCTGCACGTTTACCCCGGCTCAAATCAGTGGTTTCGCGCATGTTGGATTCGCGGTTGCTACGAAAACGATCGTTTCCACGGGCCAGCGATCGCGGCTATTTTCATTCATTTATTTATTCGTTTATTTTCCGGGAGATGGTCTTCGCGTTTTGCCGGACAAACTTTTCAATTCAGGGTGGACAAGCAACGGTTACCGTTAGCTCAGCGTCTTGCTGGGGCGGGGGCGCTTCCTACTGTCCCTTTTTAGAAGATACCGAAACGACTCGTGGAATCGTCAAGGTTCGGATGAAACTGGACCTTTCAGAAAAACATGGACGAGGCTGTCTAAATGGCGAGAGAGACAGAGAGGTGCGAGCTTTAATGACAAGCTACATGTTACTATGGCTGATCGCCTTACATGCCATTCCAGGTGCTAGGTGATAATTATAGTTATATTCACCATAAGCACACAAATAGAAGAGCTTGACTATGGCGACATTTCGAACTGGTGGAGCGGCTGCATCAGAGTTGACCTACAACGCAGCAGCACAGCTTCAAAATAGTGAGCTGTCACCATGTGGAACCTATACCTGTCGTCCCAACAAGAATCAATAAACGCGCCTCTCGCGTTTGTGCTGCGCACTTGTGCTCATAAGGTCGTTCTTCTGTTTCTGTACACGCGACCATGTAGTGCACAGAAGCGCACGCTGTAGTCAAACAAGGTCTTTTCACAGTCTCACCGGATGGCAGACAAATCAAACGAGCATAACCTGGACGTAGACCAGCCTAAGCAAAGTTCAGCAGTGTCAATGCACTCTCTGCGCTAATCTGTTCTTTCACGTTAGTGACGACATCTAAACAAAGCTGCACTGAATTTCATCTTTTTTTTTCCGCAAGCTCTGCTAACACATTGCGTTGGGCTTGTTGGTTTTTCATTATGCGGTACCAGTGCTAGGAGACGAAACACAAGACAAAAAAGAGAGAACACACGGCTCTGCCCTTACTCTTTGCAACAAGCTCTGCCTTACTCGCACGCTGCCACTTCACCCAAACAAAACAAGTGTGTTCGCGTGATAACAGAAATAGTCGTTCATAAAGAAAGGCACTGAGTTCACTCTACCAAAGTAGGAGAAAAGTGGGTTTGCTATAGATACAACTACCTGAAGTAGGCAAACTGCTGCAAGTAGTTGCATCTAGAGCCAAACTTTTTTTTTCTTGTGATAAAAGTCCTCGCTATTCGCTTAGTGGCACCTAGAAGCATCGGATATTGTGATGCTTCGAAAAACCTTTCAAAATTAGGAGAAAAAGAAAAGATAACTAGCACAGAACAGCGTTATCGGCGTCGTTTTTGCTTTTGTTAAGCAACAAGAACAGAAATCGAAACAAAGGCATCTGTTAACAATAGCGTTCTTTCCCCGGTGCTTCTGTAGAGAACGAAGAAATCTGGCCAACTTTCTAACAAGGTCGGACACACACGCACGTACACGGAGAAAAAGTGAGAGAGACAGACACACACAGGGTGGGCTTTTGAGCGCGCGTTGCGCCAGCACCGGCGCTTGACCGCACTCTTCACCTTGGCTTTGTCGAGTCAGTCGTTCGCAGCGTTTGTCAACGCTGCTGTGCGCGACTCAAAGGGCCCCGGAAGGAAGGTGCCTGTCGGCGTAGAGTTTGCCGCCTGCGGCCAAGTGCGTTCAATTGACAACACAAACACGCCGACGACGGCGACTTATTTGAACTGTTAGCTCCCGACTACGAAGAGGAAGCGGCTGGTATTCTAGGCCCCAAAACCGCAACCCAATTGCTTTATCAGCAGAAGAAAACAAGAACCAAATATTCCCTCAAGGGTAACTGAATTCTCGCTTTTTTTTTTTTTCTTCTATGATCAAGACTAAAGGGATGCAGCTCCAGAGGCGACGACTGTACCAAAATTGCGAAGATTCCTGTTTAGAGTATATACAGAAAACCACCTTAGCCAAGTTCAAACGGACAGGCAACGTAAAAAGAGCACAAGTCACATCTTGACCGTATAGCGGAGAAGCATGCACTTTTACTTATTCGCACATGGTCGCCCTGAAGGCAAATGAAATTAGAGTGCATGGGACCTTAAGAAGTATGGTTAAACGTTCGCTGTCTTCTTAGATATTCCACTAGTTACAGTTCTATTCAAGGCTGCGAATGCTCCGGGAAGCGAGTTGAGAAACAAACGCAACCGCTCCAGACGGCATGCCACCGTGTGCTATCGCTGATGGGGAGGCTTCGTGGAAGCGATACTCGGATTGTTTACACTAACCTCATAACTGCGGTATTTATTTTTACCTGTATGAATTGTTGTCAACAGTTTTTTTTTTATGAAAACGATTTAAGCGCTGAAAAAGAGCGATCATATTTGTTGCGTGTCATCTTTTCGCACGTGGGCTATGAAACGCGGGAATAGTGGCATAATTCATGTTTCCATTGTGGTTACCTCGTCCTAAATTTTAATTTATGTGCCTAATGTGCCGGCGAAAAGGCAAGAAGTTTTTAAAGGCACTCAACAGCTAGTTTTTATGAAGCAACGTTTTCAACGTGTAGTTTGAAAATCAGTTTGAAAATTGCAAGTAAATTCCAATTCATTCCAGAAAATAAAACAGAAACAATAAAACAATAACATCAATAAAACAAGGCATCCTCAATGTCACCCCCCCCCCCTCCAAAGGTGTCACTTTTATTCAACGAGGTCTCATTTTTCACGAATTCAAATATTCTCAACGTTTGAGGGTACGCGAGGCGCACGGACCAGCTAGGTAAGCCTGACAGCTCAAGTCAGCTTGGCTAAAAAAGATTGCTGCTAAATTAATGTTACTGCAGTAGTTTCCGCAGACATACTCACTAAATTCATTAATGTAAGCGAGTGCAAATCCATAACCCGCGGTTAAATGCGGTCATGTGTGGTAGCTTGATGCTATCGGCTATGAAAGCAGGACAAACATTTAAAATGCAACGTTCGTAGCAATCCTGTGTTTGGAATTTGCTGCCGCGGGCAGAAAGATGTCTTCAGACATGTTTCTTAGTTAAAATTGTTTTGCGCTTAAATAATTTGACCCTGCGCGCCTAATGAAAACGCGAAATTAAGCCTAGGATTAGTGGGTACAAAAGTGATGAAGTTGTTTGGGAGAGAAGCAAATATTTCGTCAAATATTCATTTGAGAACTTCGTCACAACATATAGGGATGGAGTGTTCACTTTATGTAGGACTTTCACTGCGAACATCTGTTATTAGCTAGGGAATGGATTGAACGTGTCCAGCTGTTCGCAAGGATTTCTCTCATACAATGTTACACAAATTATGCAGACGGATGTTATGCGACGCATTTTTCACGTACCTGGTTATCCACCATTGTTTCAGGTTTTGCAAAGCGCTACCAGATGGTCCTGCATGTTCGTGTAAGGCGAAGAATTGTCTGTGACGCTACCGTATGCGTGACAACAGCAGCGCATGACAACAGCAGCGCTAGCGTATGCGTGACGACGATGATTATATGACGGTGATCCGCGGCAAAGAAACGTTCCAAGCTGTTCCGTTACGCCCTGGGCCGATCCTGAACACAGTACAACGTCACATATGGCATCCAATAGCGCCAGAGAGAGAGAAATGCAAAGTAAAGACAGGAGGTATCACCTGGTTCATCTCCAAAAGCGCTAGCTTTCAAGAAAGGTATGGGGGAAACTGGCATGCTCTCACTTTTATGAGAAGCTTGTTGCTACGCGACGTCACGCACATGAAGGTCAGTGGCAAAACTGACAAATATTCCGGTCCGCTAAAACACTCTTATAGAGTGTTTTAGTTGAGCGTCTTTACGGTCCGCTCCGCTCCGAGTTGCCCCGCTAAGCCACAGCGGAGCGGCGGGCGATTTTCACGTTTTAGTTATGCGTGTAGCGCGGCGGAGCGGACCTTTCGTAGTTGCAGCGCCCTCTGGCCAAATTCAGCGTAGTGAAACAAAATAAAAAAGAACGTTTTGTCTCTTTTACAAAGTAAGACGAATATATATAACTTATTTGTTCATTAAGTATCTAGACGGGTGCTTGTAATGCGTTAGCGGTCCATTTTATCGAGTGGAAAATGAAGCGTCGACTTGTTGAACGCCACGTGATAGCCAGCGAGGTTGCATTTCGAATCCAATCCAATCCTTTCTGACGCCAATGCGCTGGCGACGTTTTTGTTAGCTGTGCTGTTCACTTTATTTCCTTAAATAACCAGTTGGAGGTGTATTACACAAGTTATTTGCGCTCGCACGAGTGGTGCCTCGATGCAAGGCGCTTCGATGCACGCGCCAGAGAGGGCGCGTGCATCGCCGACCCTCGCTAGCGAAAGACGGCAGCAACGCTCCCCGCTCCGCTTAGGCAGCTTGTAAGCGGACCGTGATTCTCGCTCCGCTAGCCCGCTTGCGGCTAAGCGGAGAGCGCATGCGCATTCGTGCTTCCGCTCCGCTCAGAATCTAAGCGGAGCGTAAAAACGCTAAACTAAAACTGTCTATAGAGAGGTTTAGCTTGTCCCGTAATCAGGTAAACGCGGGCGGTCCGGGCGTTGGGGCGTGTTAGCGGAACCGTAAACGTGAGCGGCCTGTATGATGCTGCCTCCTGGTGGCGCAGAGCTCAAACAGACAAAAACAGCTAATATTGCAGTAACCAAGTGGTTTCTACTTCGCTGCTGGTGTAAATTTTCTGCAGCAACACGATTACGTCACTGCCGAAAATTTACACCAGCAGCGAAGTAGAATACACTTGGTTACTGCAATATTAGCTGTTTTCTCCCAACCCCGGATCCCCCAACCCAAAAGCCTCGGGCTTTTGGGTTGGGGGATCCGGGTTCGAAAGCCACCACCAGACACATTTCTTTCTCTTTTTTTGATGACCGACAGCTTGAGCGGACCCATCGAGGGGAGAAACCGACCCAGACATCTGGCGTAGAACTCACAACACTCACATTTACGAAGCTCCATTTCTTGTATACGAGATAAGGACGTATTACGTCGCGGCGGAACACCTGCTCACGAAACAACCGATTGTGGCGCGGAGGCTACCTTCACGACACAAAAAAGTCTGGGAGGTGACCTAAAGACGTTTCGCATAGAAAACTGCGCGCGCGTGTGGGGAATCGAACCAGCGTCCATAAGTCTTCAGCTGGAGCACTCTATACACGTCCGTCTTCTACTGCGATCAACCGTTCTGATCGGTCAATTGGTTTTTGTCCTGATTGATACGGAGAACGGCTGAAGCGTCCGTTCCTGTCCGAGCAGGTTTCCCTGGCTGCACAGACCAATTCCTAGTAGGTAGAAAAGGGATTCAGCACGGTGGGTGTGAAGCAAGAGATGAGTATTAAAAAATAATATTCGCGCTAGCTCGCGCTAATAGCGCAGTATACCAGAAAAACAAGTCGCTAGGCATCGGACCGGAGGATGGAAAACCGCAGCAGGATGCTTCGCATCGACTGACAGAGGCTGAAAAAGCAGAACCAAAAAGAGAAACAGCCTGGGAACGAATGTGCCCTCAGTAAAAACGCCAGGCAGGAGATGGTTGCAGCATTTTGAAATGCAGAAAACAGGAAAAGTAAAAAAAGAAAGAAAAATAAAAGCCGCGGGGGAAAACGTCTCATAGCTGCTGTTAGCAGCAACCGAGTTAAGAGAGTTAAAGAGTCAATGGAGTCTGCCAGTTCTTGTTTCTTACAAATAGATTGCTCAAGCTATTTTCATCCTCTTTCCGACGCACAACAACGCAGAAAAACCTTATTACCAAGCCGTGTCTTTTTTTCCAAACGTGAGCCAGGCTTAATGAGAGTGGCGATGTGGTCTTGTTGGTTATTCATCTTGGTAAGAGCGAGTTGTAGCGCAGAGAAGGCGCATGGAATACATGCACGCAGTGGTACTTTCAACCACAGTGCGTGTATTCCGTGTTTCTTCTTTTTCTTTTTCCTTCTTCTTTTCAACGGCTCTCGCAATGCTTTGTTTTAATTAGACAGTCGGATTACCCGGTCGGTGCCAGTTCTGAGCTGGCTGTGTTCTGCTGCCCAAAACAAGAACCTCAGGCGCGAAGCTAACGAAAAATACGCAGATGTGGCTTTCCACAGGAAGGTCCCTACGTTGGACCGGGCTCGGCCGCGCCACTTTTTACGGTGGCGAACCGCGCCCAGTCCCGGTGCAGTGCCGTTCCTGCTTCAGCCCGACCGGCTCTGCCCTCAGAGCCAATCCTTTTCCCAAGGTTACTGATCCGTTTTGCCAACTTCCCTTATCTAAACTGGTGCGTAGAATAGAGGCATTTCACGTTGGAGACCTGAAGTGGACTTGGGCACGGTCCGGCACGAAAATCACACTCCCTCATCTGGATTTTCAAGGACCGACAGGAGCGCACCGGACAGTGCAAGAGCCGCACTGCTCTACGGACTCGTCTTGCCAGGCTTACGTCAGTTTCTTGTAAAATTCTTGCTCTGGCTGTTAGACACCCGCTTGAAAACGGTCCGTTACTCTACAACTATCAAGTAATAGACACTTTCTACGTCATTCGTATGGAGCCCGCTTCGAGCATATCCTTCAGCCACTTTTCTTCAAAACCGCAGCCCATTGCTGACAGGCGACACGACCAACAGCGCCAGGAATACGCAGAGTAAATCGCGTCTTTGCATCACTAGCAGTTTAATGGTTATCCAGCTGTATAGACAAGCGTCGCCGTCTGCGACATTTTCGTTCCGGCAAACTCTACAGTGCCACCGTCACGAGGCGACTTTTCCGATGATTGTGTTTTCTTTTCTTTTCAGTCATGCGTTTATGGACTCTGCGAATCGTATGTCTGCCCCCATGTGCCGGAAAAGGGAGGCATGCGTCTAGAGAATTAAATTTCGACTCTCAAGTGTGTGCGTGGCACCACCATTAACAGAATATGCTATTTGTTTTGTATCGACGCACTTTCTGTCTGTGCGCTCGCAGCAACGTTCTGCGACTAAAGCCAGTCTTTCCGCTAACCCCTCTGCCGTTCCATCTTTTTTTTTTTTTTGCTATTTTTTCTTTGGTTTTTCGTTGTCGACAACGGAAGTGTTGTCTTCCATTGCCTCACCGCGACCCGCCCTGTGAGTACAGGCTTTAGCTACACCTGCGTGTCTGCTTTCGTATTGCATCGTCACTCGCTGGCTTCGCGCTTAGTCTGTAGGCCACTTCTGTAACCGCTGCACAGAGACCTCCGTGGAGATACGGAGTTTAAGACGAAGTTTAGCAAGTGGTCTGATTCGAAAAGTATGATGGCAGAACGGTTTCATATTTAGTTCTCCGAACATGCCGCAAACACGTATCATCTCTGAAAAATAGTTTTGCTACTGATTTTATCAAGTGGCAGCAGGTTCTTTTGCAGTTTGAGTGCTTTGGAAGAATTTAACACCCGTTTTTCTTGTCGTGAACACTCTACGGTGCCGCCCTCTTACAACGATACTGCATTAGCGTTAATAACGGTGGCTCATCCGAAAATTACGTATTTCTGCACTGACGTTCCGAAAATATACACTGCATATACAATATATGTATTTTTTATGTTAAATGAGACAAAACGATAAAGTATGCCTATGCGAGAAACTATTTTTTCGGAAAATATGGAATCTAGTAGAATAAGTTCTGCAAATCAAACAACACTGTACATGCCGGAAGTCATAGGGGAGATGCCAATCACGCTCCTTAATTTTGCGCGCAATTTGATTTTGATTGATAGCTACCTTCATATCACGTGCAGCGGCTCTATCGAATGCGCAACGTAACCGTCCTGTCGCCCTACTAAACGTGTGCTTCAAAGCTATTGAGCGAGCTTGATCAACATCGGTACCTTATGTATTTTTTAAACGTTATAAGGTTTTGTTTATCTTGACTTAATAGTTCAATTTCACGAGAGTCTAGCAATATGACTGAGTTGTACTTAAAGGTTACCTACTTGAGTACGGATCCTGCCAACATCGCGGAATAAAATGGCCCCCGCTTACATAAGAACGTAACTATTTTTGATGGGCGTTACTAATGTCATTCCAAATATGACGTTAATTGGTAGCAGTATTTTTTCTGTTTTTATATATATCGTTATACCGTCATTGCGCGTATTACGCCAACTATCACTGCTACTGCTACGAACTCGGTGCCTAACGGCCAGCTCTCTTTTTTTGTGTGTGTGTTTTTATGTTGCTTAGCGCGCGCTTAAGAGTGATTCCGCCCCTTTATTGTTCATGCTTTAACTGTGCTTGTATGGGTTTTGTTTATAATCGTGTTTTATAATACAAAACACGTAAGTACTTATATTCCTCAGCTCTAACGCATGCAGCTTGCACCTACGAATCGAATTTCCCGTATCTCGTCCCCAGTCAAACGGAGCAGCAGGAGAATGCAAGAGCTTCCGACCTCTCCATCTTTACGACGTGCACAGAACTCAGCAACATACGGCCCTGCAATATTTAACAGATTTCGTTATCTCGTCTTCTTTATCCCTTTTAATTTTCGCCAGTACACGCTACCCAGCTCATTAACCTCCCCGTATTTCTGTTGATATTTTTTTCTTTTTCTCTGCAGCTGCAGTTATCATGCCGGCAATGTGACAGAGATCAAGTTGAAGACGTATTGTGTCCCTACGGGCTATATCTGTGCTGAGCCAATTTTGAAGTGTACTGCCTTATGTGATAGGCGTTAAGAACAGTGCGTGTTACACCCCAAGTGTGCACCTCTTGCGTTAGAATATAAACTCTTCTTTCTCTTTTCCTGCACCTAAGCCACCTCAGGAGAACCTCCCAGCCTTTCTATACACCACTTCGCTCTTTATACCTAATTCTTACAGGGGGCGGGGGTATATATTTACAACAGACCACTATGGAAGCGCAATTGCGCTTTCTAAAAGCAACAGAGTTGGGCAGGCGCTTTAAAGGGACAGACATCTGGCTAGACTATGCTGTGATATGTTGGTTGAAATGAAAACCCGTGATTTATACTCATATAATCGAGCATGCTGTTGGCAATTTAAGTAGGCATTATAGTTTGAAATGGCCACAGAAGGTAGCAAGATACAGTAAGTGGCGCGAACTGGTGGTGAAGCCTTGGTACCTCGGATGTACTATATGTGATTAGTGTACGTCAGTCGACTGTTATTAAGTACCGCATGATTATTATTTAAAATTGCAGTTCTTATATTATTAGGCTTTTACATTACATTATATGCTTTGGAAATCAAAAGCGCACGCGTGGCTACGGATGCTGAACTGCGTGTCAGGTGTAAAAACGTCGTTTGCGGTTGAGAACTTAACATGGCTTGGCGATGAAAAAGAAAAAAAAAAAGCCTTGACTTCTGAATTACCAAGCAGTTGAACGTAGCTGTTATTGTAGAAAGCACGCAGCTATTACTGAAGAAATGATTTAACACTTCAGAAAACATGAATCGCAGGAACATCGGCTTGATAAACAAAATAATCCTTTCTTACAGCTACGGGCGCACTTGTCGTCTGCTTCCCACCAATGCCGGCGTATAATCGCTATCGCGCTCACCTATCCCTGTTTCCATCTTGTTTCCAGTGAACGACTACAACCTCACGGCAGAAAGAAAAATTCCAATAAAAAATGTCCCACGGCGTTTTCCGCGTTACGCTGTATGATATTGGACTCACTGAGTGGTAAGCTTTCCGTTGCACTAAAAAGAAAAAGTGACCATGGTAACGAGAGAACAGAAAGGAAGCGGACTCGCTCGAAGAAAGCGGCGAAGGCAATGCTTAGGTAATCCGTGGATTTCAGGAATGCGACAAATCCCTTTACATGAGCGTAGAAAATGTGTCCCGAAAATTGGGGCAAGCCGTATCCCGAAAGTGTTTCGCAATATGCTGGTACCTCAAGAAAAGCCAGTCCGCTTGGAGCGTAGGAATGCCGCCTTTATACTGCCCATGGGCATGCCGAATAATTTGGTCGAGAGGCCGCAGCGTAACGCTATAAGACGCACTCAGCTGTGGCAGTCATCGACTCCATTACAACCACAATTCTGCGTTCACATCGGCAGGAATCACCATAAAGCAAAGAGGGACATAAGGCGTCTTGTCTCACACTGCTGCACACGAAATGCACGTCTCGCTCTCTCTGTCTCTCACTGACCGCTACGTTCGTTCTCTGAGTGAAAAAAAGCCTGAACTTATCAATAAGAAATAAACGAATTAATTACTTGACACAAACACACACGCCCTCTGTTCTGGCTTCCCGATAACGTCATTACAAAGCCATCAGCGCAGGTTTCGAAGTACCACTGTGATGAAAAGACACTCGGACGGATCTCAATAACTGCGGCAAGTATCACCACAACTTGTAACGTATTTCCGGTTCATTTTGCTGTCGATTCGTTCTGTAATAACGTGCTCCTGGCAACCGCGCAAATGACACTCTAAATGCAGCGCAGATGACATCAGGCTGAACAGAGAGGTCGCACCGACAGGCGACACAGGCCTCAATGCTTGGTGCTGCCCTGTCGTTTGCCTTGTTATCTGAATTTCGACGTAGAACCAAACAGCACGATTTAGTGCACGTAAATGGGTTTCGCTTGCATAGTTTATGCACTGAGACTGGAGTCTCAACTGCTAGCTAGCAGGGTTGCGACAGCGTTTGATGCAGCCGCGTAGATGTGATGTTGACGTAGGAGTCCGGCCGAGAAAATAAAGAGGAAAAAAAGGGAAGAATTTCAGTTGGACGACTCTTGTGTTCGGAAGCTTGTCTCCTGAAAGGAAGTGCTACGACAGCTCAGAACAGTGGCATCCCGCCGAGTCCACTGTAAAGGAAACACGTGGGTGCCGCACACGCCCTGGCATTGAGCGGCTTATGCCGATCTGCAACAAGATTCTTACCACCACTCAGTCCGCTAAAGGACACCAACAAACTCCTAAATTTGATGTGATATAACACTTTTTGAACACCCAATGGCATGGGCCATTGGTTTAATACAGGCGGCTCAGTTTTGAAGACCAAGAGGAGGCTTACTGTAAGATTCGGGGAGTTACAAGGTGAGAACAAAACGTAGCATAATTATATAAGTATGCTCTAGGAGGTTCCTCGAGCACACTTATCATTATGCCTACATTTCCAAAACAATCGTACACGCGCATCCGAGCACGCGCGCAGTCATTATATCTGGGGCAGATGAAGTCGTCAGGGAGCTCGCTTGCTATGTAGCAATATCACTCGCATATAAGAACACAAAAGTCTACAAAGTGAGCTGAAGCGTGTATACATTGCGATACAACAGCCCTTCTATGGTTGTGAGCCTACACACACAGGTTTTGATTGCGTCAGCATACGAGCAAAATCGCTAGGTTATACAGAAAGTGTTTCGCCGCGGGGTTACAAATCGGATTACTGTTAAACCGTATAATGAGATTGCAAGTTGGATTGTTTCAATGAATGAAAACTTTATTTTCCTGCCAAAGCTGGAACGCTCGCGCTATTGTGACCGCGCACCAATTCTGCAGGTAAACATAATGCCACATATGTGTGTTTTTAACAGTTAATCGAACACCTCAGCATTTTATTCTGTGCACTGCACTAACTCCCCTTCATCCGCAAAATAGTATGCAGATGCATTCTGACACCTCGACATGATGGTATTAACTCGTGTTTTCCTCTCTGTTAAGCGTGTATTTGCAAGCATGGCATTACTTGTTGCATCGCGAACTGTTTTCGAAGACTGTCATATGTGTGTGCATCCAGACTCAAGTTTGCTAGCAGTAGTGATGACCAATCTGCATGTATGCATATTGTCTGGTATGCCAGCGGGTCACCTTCGTTATTAGTTGACATAGGCGTCAAGCGCAGTTATCATCGCCATGTGCGGTGCCTGTTAGTGGGTTTGGCACGTAGTTAGGACGTTGTTCAAGGGCGCATGACTTGACCCGCTCCTTCCCAACTGCTGTAGTGGCCTCGGCCAGGGAGGAACCGAGACTCCGCGCGCCCGGACCACCAGAGTACTCACGGAGTTCGCGGGCGCGGTTCACCGCTCGGCCCAGTTGGGTTCGGGCCAAGCTGCGCAGGTTGCGGAACTTGAAGACCCGCCTTGCACCGCCCACCCTGCGTCCTCCGCCTCCTTCGTCGCCTGGCGACCACGGAGAAACAATGCAGTAAGCAAACACACAGGATGGAAGGCCAGGATGTGAAGGCAGTGAGCGGGGCAGCCGCCGTGCTGGCTGCATTACTGGCCCCTTTTTTGTTTTTGTTTTGCGCTGTCGCTCCCGTTCAGGCAGCCGATGCCGGGCTGGTTGCAATCACCCAGTAACACCGTTAGTGTCATTGAACTATAAGCGCCAAAACATTAAAAACAGCAATATTGCTCACCCAGCGTGTCTATTACAAGTAAGACACAATAAAAAACATTCAAGAGTAAGAGCACTTGTAGCATAAACCTTGTATGCTTCCTTTTTCTCTTTCTTTTTAGTTCTGCAGACCAGCGCGCTGGCTAGCACAAAGAAGCGTGGACCAACACTACAAGCCAGTTTCTCTCTGCTGCACCGCTTTGAACGATCAGGGCCCTTCTTACAATAGCGTCAATAATTGCATAAGACGAGTCTTGTGGCGTTCTCGATTCACGAGAAATGGCAATAATCAATCATTTCAACGCGATCTATTGCTGAGACGAAAAGTAAAAAAGCGAAAGAGAGAAATAGAAGCAGTGGCGATGCTACATAAGCCAAAGAAGGGTGCGAGAGGTATACGCTGGAACGGAATGAACACGAGATTAGTCCACTGCTGAAATCGCGCACGGCGCTCGCGGTTCGTGTATGCTTGCCCAATTTCCTGCCCCCCTTTCATGCGTTCTCTCCCGGAAGCTCTACAGAGTGTTGGTATTAGATTAATTTGGTTAGCCGCCGGTGCCTTGAACCGGAATGGCAAACGCGACGCTGTTTGTTTGTGAAATGAATCCGCCGACCAAGCTTTCCCGCTCTGATTTTATTTTCGTGCTCCCTCGTACGTGCCGCACACGATGTGACCGATCAATTACATCAGCATTTGCGCTTCTTCAGTTCGGGAGCACATTTCGCGCAATACGAGCGAGTGGTGGCACGCACAATTGCTGCGGGTTCGCCGAACCGCGCGCTCTCCCATAATCAGGACCAGTGCGAAGTAATTTCATTTTCGGCTGTCATGGTCGCAACAGCTGCAGTACTGCGCGCACATCCCGCGTGTCCTCGCCTGCAGCGGAACCGACCGGGCGGGGTCGGCGTCAAGCGGGCCTCTCGCATATTAGTAAACAAAAGTTCGTTGTTGTTGCTTTCTCTCTCTCTCTCTCTCTTTCATTGTTTGTTTTTCTGCCACCCGTCGTTTTCACTCAGCCGCCATGCTGCTTTGCGAATCAGCACCGAAGTTGGGGTTTCACTTCCAGGCAGCAGTGGCAGCGCTATAGCTTTATGTGTGTGGAACACGATAATGGCTGCATGCTGGTACTCTGGTGTACGTAAAAGGGACACCGGCTGCTAAAGCTAATCGAGAGCCTTCCACTGCAACACACCTGATTTCTCAGGTGATCCGAGAGATTCGTCAATGAAGACTTCTTTACAGTCGTCCGAATGCGTGTTTCGTTCCCAGCAATAAATGGGACACACACTTTCGTTTTCGGTTTGACGCAGTGACGTGTATATACTCCTCCGAAGGGAGTTTTTTTTAAATATTTATTTAATGTATAATTCGATATAATACGGAGGTGCAATACGTATACACATTATATAGTTGATGTTCTTCAACTAAGTCCGTATGGGATCTATAGTTAGGGCCATAAATCTATCAACAGTATTTATGAGGGGGGGCTTGAATGTAGCCCCATTCTGTACAGGTAGTGGTGCCTTGATGAGTGCAGGGAGGGACAACGCCCAAAGAGGGTTACGGCACCGGCGGGTAGGTCAAACTGCGACCGCCCAAAGTCACAAAACATGCTAACTTTTCTTATCACTAATTCGCCAGAAGAACATATTTTATTATACTTGTGCATTTCAAATCTCAATGCTGCTGCTGCTATGTCCCTCTGGGGAACTCGGAATCCCGATATTTTCTTTTCTTTTCCTTCTTATTTTTTTTTCTTCCGTTGGACATATCGTAGTTCCCCGCTCACTTCGAAAAAGTTTACGATAGCTCATGTTCTTCGTCTGCCGCAAAACGAAAACTGGCAGCAGAAAGTATTGCTGCTGCGTTCGAGCGCTCAAACACCAGCCTCAAGTGTTAGAAGTTTCGGAAACGTTCGGTGGTCTCCGCCTACCACCTCCTCTCTTTCTCCGATTCTTGATTCTCCTGATTTCAGGGTGTCATCGCGCGTCGCTTATGTTCTCTACTCGCCTTGTTTTCTACTCTTTTGATTTCATCATTTCTTGTCGGAAAACGCACGTTGGCGGGGAACCAGGGAGGGACGTCACATTTCCCGTTCCTGGTTTCCGCAATCTCAACCGCGGGCCGAGCGGATGTGAGCCCCACTCGGCGGCCGTTCCCTCCATCTTTTCTTCCTTGCTTAATTATCGAAGTGTGCCCTCCTCTGCAACGCCACGGTGTCGAAAGCGTCCACCCCCTCCCTGTGCGCCTCCTTATCGTGGCTTGACTCATACTAATGGTGCGAACTCCTTGCTTTATCTCTGCTCTTTCTCCAACAGTATGCCTTGCATTCATTTAACTCCGCGTTCCGCTCATATGTTTAATTATCTCCGTTATCGTAACACCATAAGGGAAGCCAAAAACTTTCTTTTCGGAAAATGGAACCAGCACGGTTCGCTGATCAGCGAGGTTTGACGGCGCTGGTTGATATTGCGCAAGTTGTACACGCGACGAAAATGCGCTTGAATTTTTTTTTTCCTTTTGAACTTCCTTACGCACTTTATTTTACTTAATATTTCCAACATCTTTCTGCCCCTGAAATGGTTGCATCCTACATACGCCTCCATGAATATGAAAATTAGAACGGGAAGGTTAGAACTAATAGGTGCGGCCCTCTCCATTTCACTATCGCCGTTTCCAGGTTTAACTTCGGTGATCGCGCTCACATGTCCGCCTTAAATTGGCATCATAACAAACTCCCTAAAAAAGAGGGACAACTACGTCGTCCAAGACGTCAGCTTTTGCCACGAGCGAAATTGTGTCATGCTTCTCTTAACAAATAAGGATATAGTGACATACGACTAGCTGCGGTAACATTTGGATGTTGTTATCCCTTTCTGGTTTTGACAAGGTTGGGTTAAATGATGCATTCTTAAGCGCCAAAAACCTAGATATATAAAATGCGTTGCTGGTGGCGAGATATCTGTGGAGCAAGGTGCACTTACAGCCCCTTTTCGATATACTACAATCCTCAGGCTAAGAATATGCGTGCGTGCTACATTTACCGCCTGTCTTAGTGTTTCCAACGATGTGATTCGACTCAACGCACAAGCGATAGCCATCAACTTCAAAAACTTCAAGAGCTTAAGACACTTGCGTCCTAAATGATTGCGACGTACAATATGTAATGCTACAGCGATAAGAGCAGTGGTTGGTTGATTGGCCATAATGTGCGCATTACTGCATTGTAATGTGGCAATATCGAATTTGCACTTGGCGTGACGCACTTAGCACGAGTATTTCATAAATTGTTTTGCCAGGCAGTGTATAAAAAAAAACTATTTAGACAGGAAGGTCTGGTGGAGGTTTCACAGATTTGGTGTAGCTTACGCGAAGCCACTATTGCACTGATATAAAAATGTCACCTCTTCACAAGCTGCCCTTTCAGGCCTGGATGTACCATGCTCTGACTTTTACCGCGTTTCTGCTCAGCTACAGCGCCAAGTGGTAGGCCGTCTGGTCTGTGGAAACATTTTCTCTCCGATAGTGCTCCTCTCCTTTTTAGCAGTAACGCGCTTATTTCGCCAAACGTTAAGACGCAGTTACGTAATAGACTCGATAATAAACACCTGCGGCGACCGATTATGCATACATGCATTGGATATACAGTGAAAAGATAGTCATTTCGACAAACTTGTTGCTTTTACCAAAAAATATAGAGCTGCTTTAGAATGGCGTTCAGGACAGGATTTACTTACGTTGTCGGCGCCAGCGACATTGTGCTTGTTTTAACCGTGCTGCCAGCACCAACCATAGGCTGCCCCAAGTGACAGCGCAAGCTCGACGATTTCCCAAGAGCTAACGTTCACCCCAACACCTTCGCTTTCCCGGCGTGCTTTCATACAAGCGAAGGCGAAGGAAGACTCGCGATCCTTCCACGTCAAACGCACCGAACCTCACGAATACATTTACGCAAAGGCTCGTCTCTACCGATATCATTTCACTACATGTTTTATCTTTTGGCTTGTCCTCTTCGCCTCAACAGCAGATGAAAAAAGATATATAATAATAATAATAATAATAATGTGCTTCCATTTGTCAACAGCTCGAGACGGTAGTTTCTGAACAAAGGTCGTTGATCTTTCTGTTCCGCCTTATTTTTCGGCTCTTGTATGCTTCAGCATACAGTGAAAGCTGCTCCTCTACGGAAGGTGCTTCCGACCAAAGCGTCCCTGCGCGGCTCGAATTCGCGTCTCGCGATCGACTTAACAACGCTCTCACAAAAAGACAAATGCTGTAAGGGCGCTTTTGTCTATGTGGCACGCTCTTTTTCCCCCTGTATTTCTCCGCAGAGACACCGAACGGACTTCTTAAAATTAGATGCGCTTTTTCTCTGTTTCGCTTTCGACAGCTCAACTCCGTGTCTCATTGAAAAAACACGGTTTTTGTCGTTAATCTTACTCCAGCTTCCTTTACCCTCTTCCATCAAGGCAAACAGTCGGTCTTGCGCTCTCTTTAGAAGCGAGGTAATTACTTTCAGAATTCCTGACTAGTCTGCTCATTTTAGTTCATTTGCTTTCAAGATGCCCACTGCAGCGTTCGTTTGTTAAGCTAAGACGAACGATTGGACTTCGAATGCAGCTTGCGTAACTGTACTTGTAGCGGCGTCCGCCTCAGTACCCTAAAAGGAAGCTCAGAGCTCCCTTAAACAGCTTGCACTACAGATGTGGGCAGCGGGACATTTGGAAACCCTAAGAAGCAAAGCGTGACGGCACAAAAACGGAGTGAGTAGCGCGAGAGTTTGCTTTCGGCGAGGAGTGGCTGTGCTTTTTATAGCATATGGACCACCTGAATTTCAAGAGTTAGTTCACTTTAACGCAGTGCATCTCATGTTCATTGTGCCGTGTAACGTGAGCAGGTGACTTCTGCTCAACGTAGATCAGTTGATGCAAATAAAGAAAGTTCGAAACAAAGGGAAATTCATGACTCCTCGAAATCATTTGAATTCTGCATGCGTTTTGTTGTGCATTTTCCCACTCACTTTCTGGTACTTTCAGTTCTTTTCTTATTTTTTTCCGTCATTGCTGGAAGCTGCAAGGGCCGCAACCATAATTATAGAGGCTGGTTCACTAACGCGCCTAACGAAGGCGAACGCTCGCGGGCGGCAGTTCACCTCATGAGCGTGAGCGAAATGTGAGCCGGTAGAAAAACGTAAGCATAAAAAGCTTGTGGAATGCGCGCGTCACAAGCGAGTGTCTGAAGCCGGTTGCCCGTCACAATAGCCGGCTTGCTGACTCGCGGCCAGTACTCAGCGGGCGTCTGAGTGGTCTGCTTAAGAGACAGTGTCCGATTGGCCAATTACACCTCTCCCCGGTAGGCGCACACGCATCCCAACAAAACTGGCTGTCATGCATTCTCTATGTATACCATGGCAGAGGAAAATTTGAGTCCTACTAGCATTTGCTGAGCCACCAGAACAAAGCTCAGTGTGACTGTATAGAGAGTGATGTGGCCGACAGTGGAATCTGCGCAGATTTCGCAATTGCGATTTTTCTTATATCGCGACTCCGAACGACCTATAAGGTTATTTTCGAGATGGATGTTCGGTTTGTCAGGTGATGGGGCCACAGTGGATGGTACTGCCGCAGCTCGTGTAGCAGAGGGCATTTCGCGAAGGAGCGCTCGACACATTGAATTAGCGCTGAGGTCGTGGACGCGTCGTCTTAACGAAACTGAATGCTGGTCTGACGCGCCGAATCAATGCCACTCAGTGACTTCTTCCTTTGCAGAGTATACATGTCTTTAGATAATTTTTTGAAAAATATTTCTTCGATCGGAAAAGTGCGCAAAGAAGCGAGCTTGTTATGCTGCTATTTTTGTTGTTGCTGTTATTATTATTATTATTATTATTATTATTATTATTATTATTATTATTATTATTATTATTATTATTATTATTATTATTATTATTATTATTATTATTATTATTATTATTATTATTATTATTATTATTATTATTATTATTATTATTATTATTTATAGCGATGAAGTCTGTTGCTCAGTTCTACGGCTATGTATACGTTTATGTAGTCAACGCGACTAAATGGAGATGCACTGGCAGAGTAAAAGGCAGTATTTCCTATCTGCAAGTAGCGACACACTACTTTGTTGCAATATTACTGTTTGCTGTCGTTCACTTGTAACAAAACCAAAGTAGAACTTATATAGTGTCTGTATAACACAAGACATGTCTAGAGGAGCTGTAAAGACCGCTTCTTACGCTATCCTTGACCACCCTGCTTCTGTCTACAGCATCATGCAGCACAGCTAGTATTAAAAAGGTGCGGTTTTAACGTTTCCAGTGTAGCTGTTAAGTATGATTTAGCGTACGATGCGACAGATGTTTCTGCGGCAACTGGAAAAAGCTGTAGCGCTGAATGCAGATCACATTGCCTTGAGATACATTCTCCTTTCTACAGCTAGGAAACACATATAAATACCTGTTACGCAAATAATCATAAATGTCGACCAACATTCAGTCAAAGTGGTGAACCCTTAGAGTTGCTTAATCTAAAACAACTGGAACGGCCCTTGTAAAATGCCGCCACACAGTTTGTCACTGTTTACCTAAAGGGTGCTTTGCCGTCATGTGACTATTTGTGTAAAAAAGCCTACTTTACAAGCCAACCTCTCGACTCTCATTAAGTACTGCGAAAGTGCGCATTAACTTGTCTTTCTTGCATCGTGATCGACGCATAATTGCGGCCGCATTCACGTTGTGTAGTCATTTAATCTTTTTCTTGTCATTGTCTCAGTATGCACCCCCAATCTTACCCATTTGAAGCGTCGCGGAGTATGGAATGACAGCAACAGCACATCGTTTGAACGCGGACGCTCTTCCAGATTTTTTTTAGTTGAAGCCCTCTGCTAATCGTCATGCGCGAATCATTGAATAATATATCAATTATATGACTTGTGTATCTAGCGTAAAACTCTTAAAATTTTAAGAATTACAAGTACTTCAATTTTCTACCCCTGCTGCAGAAACGTTACGTTCGCGCTGAGTCACTTGCCAGTGGACATGGGTGTCATTACGCGCTCAAGTACGCATCGTAGGTATTGCGTCATATCTACTAACAAACATTAGTTTCTCAAAATTATACAAATTTACCTGTATGTTACGGAGCCAATTAAAGCCACAATAAGGCGTGTTTGTAAGGCACTTTTTTTTTTTTTTCAGGGGACATTACCATGGAAGAAACGCACCACGAGGTCGAACGTACTATAATAGCCTATGTTGTACCACAAAGATTCATCATATCAAAATTTGAATGCCTTTCCAAACTTTGCTCGGGCTGACAACATCTTGTCGGCGCTGTCGTGATGAAACAGCTCTGGGCATAACGGCAGTGCCAATACGTGGAGCAACAGGCTGAAATAATGAATTCCATAATACTGATTACATTAAAAAATAAGAAGTAAACAGATTTGTAAAATGTTTATGGTACAAAACAAATTATGCGAACCTAGCAAATAAAATGTCATTCACCTCAACTTTAAAGAAAACCGTGACGGTACGCCTAAAAATTCTATAGATAGTCACGCATGTCGTCGAACATGCGTACATTAAAAAACTGAGAGCATCCTCAGAAACTAAACTCTGTTATCTTTCGAGCATTTTAGGCACTTTATTCTTCTATCTTCGGATAGAATTAATTATTGTAGCATAATACAAAAATGTACACCATTTATCGGCTCACAAAACTAGTCCCGCATATGCGCCTATTAAGCTATCTGTCCTCCCTACAGTACAAGGTGTCGTACAGAGAATGTATAAGAATGTGGGTGCATAGGACCGCCACTCAGAAGTATCTGGAATATCTTAAAATGCTGCAGCGAAGTTAAAGTTCCGCTTGTTTGTAGGTGCCCGCGATGGGCTTGCTTTAGAAGTGATATGATAAAAAGTTGACGAAGGTCCTGCATCATTACCTGATGGGTACGCATCGTAAACACATTCGCCAAATTCAGACCGAGACACTCAAGGACTAGTACTTTCACGAGTTGCACAGTTGAAAAGCCTAGCAATTACACCTCTAGCGATTCCACGGTACACTGAAGTGCGGTAAGCCACAGTTTCGTGCGAAAGTGCGGCAAGAAGCGACTATGCGTCGGCTCCGTGCGCACTTTCTTATGGCTATTTAAATTCGAAGTCTGCATAGATCACTAAGTTGGCTAAACGAAAATCTTATTCTGAATTTTTTTTTTAATTCGAAAAGAGAGAAACACTAAAGTAAGAGAAGAAGCAAAGCCACTGCTCCAACAGCGGATTCCTAAGGACGAGCGTTCAAAGTGGTGCAGCAGATCTCAGAAACTCGCAAGTACAACGGGAAAACAAATCAGGGAAGAGAGAAGCAAATGTATGTCTAGACTAGCAATGCCTGCCGGCAGGACCTCAGGCAGCGTGTCACTCGGGGTGGCTAAGTTCCGACTGCGGAAGCCAGCAGGAAAAGCGCAAAGTCCGTCCGAGGGACAGGCTGCCACCGCCGGGGCAGGTGGCCCCGCCGAGTGACACGCTGGCGTGGGTCGCGTGACAGCGGCTGCCGGGCAGCGCCGGTGCCGTGGGGACGCACCTTCCGAGAAGGCTGGACTCGAGCCTGGGTTGTCCGGCGTCATGCGTGCCGCCGTCGACGTGGCCGTGTTGGCGCGAGCGCCGTCAGCAGCGGTCGACGGACGCCGCTGGCTGGCGGCCCGGGACGGCACGGCAGAGGCCCGCGAGCAGCGAGACGGGCTGCCGGCCCGTCAGGCGTCGCATGGTCGTGTCCCCCCCTCGGGCGAGGAACGCGACCGGGGCTCGTGTGCCCCCCAGTGGAAGCGCGCCCCCCCGCGCTCCAACACGCGGCGCGGACGCCGAGCCGACTGGGACCGCTGCGCCATGCGCTCCGCGCGCGCGGCCGAGGGCGGCTCCTCTCACCCACTGCCGCGGTGCGCGCACCCTCGCCCACACCCGCGGGCGCAAGCCCCTCCCGCCGGCGGAAGACGAAGGCGCGCCTCCTCCGTTCCCTCGGCGCGCGCCTAATCGCCCCCCTTTCTCCTTCGCCGGTGAGCAAGTGAAAAGCGCGACTTTTCTGCCCGCCTCAGGACCCTGCATTTTCACTTTCGCGCGGCCCGCAGTTGCCACTCTATGCTCGCTACTCGAACGCAGCGTCTCCAGCCGGCGCACTTTTCACTGGGTTCCCAGCAGCTCCGGAAGATGACGTGCGTACAGTCGCGCTGTTGAGCTTTCTTTGCAACAATATCCGTTTTCTTTTTCTCCTCACGGCATCTCCAGTGTTCCTGCAGCACATTGTTTCACCTTCAACAAGATGCCATTAATGATATCAATTTTTTTGGAATGAGGACTGTTCACCTCCCTTCCTCAATTTACCACCTCTCCGTGGTTCAACCTGTGTCAGGCTCTTTGGTATAAAACATGCGCTTGTGTAGTACAAAAATCACGATGCATACAAGTCAGCGAGATACTTTTTGCCACATGTAAAATTGCGTGTATTGCAGGAGAACGACTCGTTACATGAAAGTCATTTCTGCCCTTGCCTCAACTACACGGCGCTCTTCATCGCGGCATAAGTTATAGGTGCAATGAGTTGCAGTCACAGGTGCTGGTAAAAAGATATCAGGATCTTTTTGCAAAATTTGAACAACATTGTTTTCGCTTTCGCGTGTTCGGGAATGCTGGCGTATCTTGTTTCCGCAATGGCCTCGCGGTCTATTTGCACGTAGCGTTTTCGAATGAGCTCGCTACGCTAGTATCCAGTCTTGTGCTAGTTAAAGAAAAAAGTAAATGAGTACAATTAATTCTACCCGTCGCGATGGCTCAATGCCTATGGCGTTTTGTTGCTGAGCACGAGGTCGTGGGGGCGAGTTCCGGCCATGGTGGCCGCTTTTCGGTAGAGCAGGAATGCAAAAACGCTCATGCACAGTGCGTTGGGCGCACGTTAAAGATCATGAGGTGGTCAAATTTAATCCGGAGATGCCCCACTACAACGTTCCTAGTAAGCCACTGAGCAGTTTTGGTATAATAAAACCCACAATATCTAACAACTACTTCTTGCAAAACCATGATTTCCTTGATTCTTAATTACAGCCACCCAAAGAATAGCTACAATTTCTGAAAAGTAGTAAAATATTTTTCCCGTTTCTTTCAAGCTCTTCTTAGAGCTACACGCTGTCTGTATTGTAACAGGCAAAACGAAGTGAAAGCAGGTCCGAGGCATGTGTTAAGCTTTCTTGAAACTTGCCAATTAAATATGCGAAGAGAGACACGAAGCGTGCAAGTTCATTTCCAACTACGCCCCCGGTACTCGCAGCAAAACTTTGTCGTTTCTCTACGCGGTAACGTGCATGAAAGTGTTCGTGTTCAGTACTTCGTTTTGCAGCGTAGTGAATAGGTGCCCGGCAGGGCTTACGCGAAAAAAAGCTTCGCTTGAAATTACGTGCCGGTAAAGGCTGATCGCTCACAAGCACACGGCATCGGTGCCTCAAGAAATAAAATGTTGACACCACGTCCTGAGCGTCCCGTTGCAAGCAGTACAGCACCCCTACTTCTCCCCGTGCATCCCTTGGCTCTGGTCAGTTTAGCGCCTCATAGTGCTGTCGCCTCTTGCTGCATTGGCGGAATGCCGCAGCTTGCTACGCATTGCCAAAGATGAACAGAAACTATTAAATCATTGCTCACTGATTTGTTTTGCGAGTGTTCTAGTGTTCTTCCACCTCCTCTCATCTCTCTCTCTCTCTATGCGCTACTTGTTCCTCTTGTGGCGCTCGTATTTCCTCATCCTACTGTTTTTTGTTGCGTTCGTGACTTGCTACGTAAAAAGGTAACAGCGCTGTCGTACACCGTTTCTCGTTGTGTTTGCTAAGCCCCATTTAGTCCACCAGTGTGTGAGCTCACCAGAAATAAACGTTCAGTTCGATTAGTATAGATCGCTCACCGTAGCAGCAATAAGCATTATTGAAAAATTATGTTATTATTACAATACTTAGCCTGCGCCATCACCACCTTCCATCCATCCACCCACCCGCACTCACATATAAAAATGAAGCTGTTGCATCTGTAGTGGGCCAACGAAACTATTTATTCTTTTGATACTATTGATCAGGTACTATTTGATACTATTGAGCTGATGTATCTGATCAAGCAGATACACCTGCTATGAGCGTTCAATCGTGACTTCGGGGCAGTTATGAACCGGCTAGCCCGAGTCAAGTGAGTCTGAGTCTGCGAGAGTCCTTCATTCCATGAGTTTCAGTGTGTCTAGCCCATGACTTTATAATTACGATGAATCGGTGATTCCGTGAATCTGAGTGAGCCCGAGTGAGTATGAGTCTGGGAGTCCGCGAGTCTGAGTCCGCCTGCCTGAATCGGATTTTAGTGAGCTTAAGTCTGATCCCGAATGAGTCTGATGTCATGAGTCCAAGTCTAAGTGAGCCCTGAACTTAAGATATTTTTTGTGAGAATGTATGGCTGGTGTTTGTTTATTTTGCCGATGTACGGGGGCATCAGTCGCATCACACACTCCCTTTTTTTTTTTTTTGCCTTTACCGACATTTCACGGACACGTTGCATCGCTGTTTTTAGGCGCTGAGCCGTGATACCTAAAGGGTTACAGAAGGCCGCGTCTCTTCCAGCTCACAATCTCTCTCTGTCTCTCTTGCTTATCTTCCAAAATATTTCTGTGTGCGATAGAAGGCGTTTATTGAGATCAATCTGAAGCAAACAAACACTCCGTTCCATGCATTAAATTTTGCGTTACTTAACATTAAAAAAAAAGTTACAAAAATCACTAGCGGAAAGGAAACGTTGTATCCGCGAATCACTCACCAAGGCCTCATAAGTTAAGCTTCACCTAGCAGGACGACCGACCGACCCCCAGAAAATTGCGCATTAAGAACCATCACGCGAAATGTGATGCAGCTAGTAAAGCAAGTGGTAGGTCATGGCGGGAAAGGCAAAATCACCCCAAACGATCAGACATTGATCGGCCAATATTCTATATTTAGCGGGCTAATATTTTCTCCATCACACCTCAAGGGAGGTGGAAATTGGCATCGTTTGGCAATCAGAAATTATTCAATGCATCAATCAATCCAACAATTATCAATTAATAAATAAACAAATCACTTAATTTGTTTCCAGCTTGTGGAAACATCGTGGCGGTTAGAGAAAAGCAATGTCGCAGCACTGTTTGACCAACCTCGCCACACCCTAACTCAGCAGGTAGCGCGGATACCCACCTTTTCGGAATAAAAACCTGCGCGCGGCACTTGCACAGGGACAGATGCGGAGGCGACACCACAACACTGGCGCAGCGGTTTGTGACATACTCACAAGCCTAACAGGTACCCACGTTTGCACTGCAGGACATGTTTCACAATTCGGTACAAATTGCGATACATCCTGCAGCAAACTCCAAGTTGTTAAAAGTAACTGACGCTACATTATACGTTGCGCAAAAAATACAGTTAATATCTTAAACTGACACTTGAAAATTATATATTTATCATCCACAAGTACACGTTTCTTAACAACGTATTAGGAGAATGCATTTCAAACAGATTGCATGAACACCATGAAAGTGCCAAATGGACATTCCATAAGGCTCTTGCAGATTTTGACAATAATAGCATCAATTATTGCGTCTACTTCTACACTTTAGTCTGGCTTCAGCGGGATAGATTTTTTGAAGATAATATGAGCAGAGGATTCAGCCTTAGCTCGATCGACTTAATCAAATTATTCACAGGCCACTAATAAAAGTTTGCTGCTACCTTATCAACCGTTAGTGAAACCTAGATATGTTGCGGAAAGGCTCGACTGCGGACTTCTTCCCTTCGGCTAAACCGATAGTATAGATGCGCCGAACCCCTGCTTTCTCTCAGCATTCCGGCGAACATTTCAATGAGGTCAAACACGACGTCGAAGCAGTGGCGTAGCCAGAAATTTATTTCGGGAGGAGAGGGGGGGGGGGGGATTCTCCGCCGACAACTACCACTTCTCCCCCTCCTTCACCTCTCTCTCTCTCTCTCTCTCTCTCTCTCTACATATATATATATATATATATATATATATATATATATATATATATATACTGAGGTTGCTGATCATAACATCAATTTCGATGGCATGGTACAAGCAGCGGAAGAATTCTATGCTGACCTGTACAGTTCCCAGATCAGCCAAGCTACTTTCATTCGCAGTAGTGATGAACAGGATACAGAGGCCCCTTATATAACTAGCGATGAAGTTAGAAGGGCCTTGAACAACATCATTAGGGGGAAAGATGCTGGGGACGATGGAATAACAATCGATTTAATCAAGGATGGAGGAGATATCATGCTTGAAAAGCTTACGGCCCCTTATACGCAATGCCTCACGACTTCAACTGTACCAGAAAGCTGGAAGAACGCCAACATTATGCTCATCCATAAGAAGGGAGACGTTAAAGAATTGAAGAATTATAAATCCGTTAGCTTGCTTTGAGTATTATATAAAATATTCACCAAGGTAATTTCAAATAGAATCAGGGCAACACTTGACTTCAGCCAACCAAGAGAACAGGCTGGCTTCAGGAAGGGATATTCTACGATGGATCATATCCATGTCATAAATCAGGTAATCGAGAAATCTGCGGAGTACAATCAACCTCTCTATATGGCTTTCATAGATTATGAAAAAGCATTTTATTCAGTAGAGATACCAGCAGTCATAGAGGCGTTACGTAACCAAGGAGTACAGGACGCATACGTGAATATATTGGCAAATATCTACAAGGATTGCACAGCAACCTTGGTTCTTCACAAGGAAAGTAGAAAGTTACCTATCAAGAAAGGGGTCAGGCAAGGAGACACAATCTCTCCAATGCTATTCACTGCATGCTTAGAAGAAGTATTCAAGCTCTTGGACTGGGAAGGCTTAGGAGTGAGAATCAACAACGAATGTCTCAGCAACCTTCAGTTTGCAGATGACATTGTCCTATTAAGGAACAATGGGGACGAATTACAGCAAATGATTGAGGGCCTTAACCGAGAAAGTGTAAGAGTGGCGTTGAAGGTTAATATGCAGAAGACAAAGATAATGTTCAATAGCCTGGCAAGGGGACCCTGATCATGAGAAAGAAATTTATAGAAGAATAAAATTGGGCTAGAGTGCATATGGCAGGCATTACCAAATTCTGATTGGGGGATTACCACTGTCGTTGAAAAGAAAAGTGTACAATCATTGCATTCTACCGGTGCTAACATATGGGGCAGAAACTTGGAGATTAACAAAGAATCTCGAGAACAAGTTAAGGACCGCACAAAGAGCGATGGAACGAAAAAATTTAGGCATAACGTTAAGAGACAGGAAGAGAGCGGTGTGGATCAGAGAACAAACAGAGATAGCCGATATTCTAGTTGACATTAAGCGGAAAAAGTGGAGCTGGGCAGGCCATGTAATGCGCAGGATGGCTAACCGGTGGACCATTAGAGTTACAGAACGGATACCAAGAGAATGGAAGCGCAGTCGAGGACGGCAGAAAACTAGGTGGAGTGATGAAGTTAGGAAATTTGCAGGCGCAAGTTGGAATCAGCTAGCGCAACACAGGGGTAATCGGAGATCGCAGGGAGAGGCCTTCGTCCTGCAGTGGACATGAATATAGGCTGATTATTATTATTATTATTATTATTATTATTATTATTATTATTATTATTATTATTATTATTATTATTATTATTATTATTATTATTATTATTATTATTATTATTATTATTATTATTATTATTATTATTATACGGAGGTTGTACACCGCACAATGAGAAACTCCTAGCACTCCCCGGAAAAGAATGCTTAAAAAATGAGGATATACGTTTTTGCGTTGCCGAAACAACACTTTGCGCAACTTCTGACAAAATTTTTCACTGCTAAGGCGTGAGCCACTTCGCATCAAATTATGCTATAATACTTATGTTATTTTTAAAATTGATATTAAAAAACTAAAATTTTGTTTACGAATTGATGCATTTATATAATGTATGTCGATGACCTGGCTGGTACATGACTTGGAAAAGTCAACAGTGCTTTCGGCGTTATTGCCATGCTATATTATTCTATATTTAAAAATACAGGAACGACGCTTTGCGCTAGAATTTCAATGGAATCATATGATGGAACTTTCAGTCACTTTCGATGACCTGCTGTCGGCTTGTTTGAAGAGATGTCTGGAAGTAACTTGCGATCATGGTATTGTAGTCATCACATGACGCATATTGTTATTTGATGACACGAGGAATTGATGAGGCAGACAGTCCGAGGCAGGGCTGCTTCCTGTTTAGAAGGCTTTGTAAAATTACGGCATCCTATATATTTCGCAGTAAAATAAGGGCCAGTACCTCTGAGAGATTTGAAAGTGTCGCATCTCCTGACCCCATCTATTCTGGAAATTGCCGAGACGTTTAGTTAGGATGGGCTCTCCGCAGCAAGTATCACGTGTTACGACGGGGTAGGTGAGCCTCAGCTAGGCGACCGGCCACGGCTGTCTGGTGTTGAGCGATCGGGCAGTGACGAGACGCTCTCCCTATGTCCATAATTATCCGCCAACTTCGTTCTTGACGCCTTTTATGTGTTTGTTGCGGCGGTTTCTTAGCTTCCTTGGCTCACCACCCCCGTTCTTGATATATATTGTCGTGCGCAAATCGGCGTGCTGTCGGTCTTTCTTTCATGCTTATCCTCAAGCTTCTCAAGCTCTACTCAAGTTTATTAACATAATGAAAGTCAGCGTCAAGGGAAAGAAGAAAAAAATATTTTCGGAATGCTTTTGTTCCGCGCAGCGCAGTTGAGCATTCAATCAAGTACCAGAAATGAGAAGCTCTTCGACGACACGAAGGCCTCGTGGAAAGCAACAATGCATCCAAGTTTTAAACACGCGCTCGTCCCACCTTTACCTGTGTGTGGAATTTTTGACACTAATCCCCCCCTCAGCAGTTACGGTTCCCACGATCTGGAATGAGGTAGAAGCACGCCATGAGTGGGGCCACAATGTGCTGTGCATGGGAGAGGGGATCGCCCTAATAACAACTCCCTCCCCCCCCCCCCTTCAGACCGCCACTAGCCTTCGCCTTGCTTACCCTATCTTGCTTTTCAGCTTACCCTTTTATCAATGTCACTCATTCGGAGCCCACATGCTCAAAATTTCTGTTCCATGGGAAGGAGGGTGCGTTCGTCAAAAAATTTCAGGGGTGGGGGGGGGGGGGGTTCGACCCTCCCCCCCCCTTGGTTACGCCAATGTGTCTTATTAATTGGGACAGTATAGGAAGTTTGGCTAAGGAAAAGTCCGCTATCCCAAAATAGTAGCTACACACAAGCTACGCACAAAAAAGAAACTAAACGAGAGAACAACATTAATAGAAAAATATTATAATAATCAATTGCTTTCACAATCACTTAGACTGAAATAAACACACTATACGTATACTATATAAACAAACTAATAGCTTGGCAGGAAGTTGCAAATCTCTGCAAACCATGCGTAATGTAGAGTTGGCCCATGACCTGCGACAAGCATGTGTAGTATACGGGCTCATGTTGAAATAGCTCGGTTCAAAGCAAAGTGCATAAAAAACTCACTAACGCGGAAACGGTATTATGATAGCGAGGCAAAAAAAGTCACAGGCTGGCGCGGCACACGCAGCACAGTCACATCGTAAGATAGAGGAATGGCTCCATATGAGCTCCATTATCGGCAGCATGCACTATAGAAGGTCTTCGCGGCAAAATCTCGTTGCGTCGTTTTCCCGAGAACGAAATGAACTGTCCGCCTGGCGTCGACGGCCAGCTGCGGCTTGTGCTGCTCCCTGCACAGCGGTCTGCGGTGCCCGACGTTGCCTGGTTGCAGCTGCACGCGTATCTCTATGATTCGCTTCTTCAGCAGTGGTTAGTACCTTGCGAGGAGGCCCAATTACGTGTGTCGAAGAGTAAACACAAGTATCGAGCCTACGCGGCCCAAATGTCTCATCCCTTGACAGGTGGCACGATACGATGCAACTGCTACATGTCGTGACGCCTGGTGGTATACAGCGCAACTGCAATTCAATGTTTGCGCGTATCGACGCAAACTTGCGCGTAGGACGCGCGTATAGGACATGTTTCCGCAGCCGCTAGCAAGCGCCGGCGTGGCGCAGTGGTAGAGTTAGCTGCCTTCCGCGCAAAGCGAGCCGGTTCGATCCTGGCTGGAACTAGGTTATTCTTTCTCATTCCTAGCGATAGCTGCGACGGACACCGGCCACTGAGAGACATACACGTGTAGGCCACTGAAAGACATACACGATGTAAGAGTATGCCTAATGCCTCTTATATCTTAAGGTTTGGTGGGAAGGATACTAAAGGGTCTATATGGTATTGTTCATCATTGTAAGGTTGCGTTTCAATGGCATGTATGCTTTTGTCGTTCATTAGCATATTATATTTTAATGGCAGCAAATGAATGGAACTTTGTTATGTTTCCAACAAAGGGTTAGCTATGCATGGCAACACGTAGAAGTCGACAATAATAATATCCGCCAAATGCCTATAGTGCGGGGCAACTCCCGGCCCAGACTGCCAGGCTAATCCCGCCTGTAGAAACAGGCAGCCCAAAATACACAACTAAATACCTACTGTGAGATTCAAGCTGATTTGTAAAGAGCAATGCGCGCCATCAAATTTCAATAAAGCTGGGAATGCTTTTCATCGCCCTGAGGTCAAGGAGTTAACGGCGGTATATCATGCCCAAGCACACGCATTTACACGTCCTTAAATTAAGTAGGTACCCCGCAGTTAGACCTGCACGCAAAAACGAAAAAAAAAAAAAACAAGTGCGGTGTGAAACTTCGACAGAGAGTGCGAGGCGCATCCGCGTATTCGCGATTACCCCAGCACGCTGTGGTTGATGTTTCGCGTGAGGCGTGGCTGCCGCGCGTTTACGACGCCTCGCTATACGTCGGCGCGCTCCGAGAGTCAGCGCCAGTGTCTGCTGTCGCGTTCCCGGTAGTGAGCCTCGCCGGCCAACATATAAACGATGCGGTCGTAAACGGCGCCCCACCAGCAAGGCCGAGACGCTGCACCGACATCCCCCAAGCGTGCCACATAATATACCACTCGAGCAGCCTCTCTGTCTCATAACTGCTGCCGCCGTTCAGAGTCGCCACAAACCATGTTTTACGCACATTGTACACAAGGACGTAGACATGCATGGCCGGCCTGGTGAAAAGAGGTAGAGAGAAAACATAAGGAGGTCGCTAAGGTTGGAGCCGAGGCTCTGGCGTATACTGCGAGCACGGTAGATTTAGGAGCAAAACGTCCACTGAGAGCTGCGAGTGCCGTTCACATACACGCAACAGGAGGAATGTAAATATTATATATAAAGAGAGAACAACAACCAAGGGTCAACGAGAACTGAGCGAGTTGCTGGCTAGCGGGATCTGCCGCCTCGGTAAGAAGTACTCGTATCGTCAACGTCAGAGTGTGGCAACGTGCGGCTCACGAGATGTTCTTCAGCAGAGAACTGCTCTGTCGGGTTCCAATATCATGCCCCAGGTTTTTCTGAGTGAGGCACGAAGTTGAGCAATGAAACAGCGAGTGAAACGACTACCCCTCCCCCTAGTGAGGGGTAGTTAACCAGATACTCCGCATGTCGTTAACTTCTTTGCCTTTACTCGCACTTCCTCATCCTCTTCCTCCTCTGCCTCTCTCATGGCACAGAAAGAAAATGACACGGTTCTACACGTTCGAGGACGGGAGAGGCTTTCTTTTTTTCTCGTTGCTGTACTGTTTTCTTTCTGTTTCTTTCTGTTTTCCTTTTCTTTTTTCCACGCTTACTGCCCTCTGTACGTACATGGGTGCTGGGACACGCCGCGATAGCTTAGTGGCTATGGTGTTGCGCTGCTAAGCACGAGGTCGCGGGATCAAATCCCGGCCCCGAAAGCCGCATTTCGATGGAGGCGAAATGCAAATACGACCGTGTCCCGTGCATTGGAGGTAGGTTAAAGATCCTTTGGTGGTCAAAATTAATCCGGCGTCCGCCATACGGCGTGCCTCATATTCAAATCGTGGTTTTTGCACGTAAAACCTCAGAATTCAATTCAATTCGAATTCATGCTTCCTGCTCTAATCTCTGCTTGCACACTGCTGTAATAAATACGCTCTCGTGAACAAAAGCTTGAGGCTTCCTTGCCGTAACATTGATAATAGGTTCTGCACTGTCCTGAAATGGGTACCGTGTCTTCACAAATATACCTATAGGGGCCTGTTTTGTAATTCCAACTGCTTAAGGAGGATGAATTTCGCGTTAATGTTTGATCCGGTACAATGGCAACTTCACGGGCAGTCATTTCCCTACCAAGGTTCCGTCACCATGGACAGCAAGTGCAAGTTGTACAACTCACATGAATGTTACAGCAAGCTTTGCTAGTTGTTATAAATCAAATTACATAAAAAAAATGCCGAGGAGATATTGTGATTTTACTTAAGAAAGCAGGAGCCCGAAGCTTGGATACAGAAGCAAGAATAATGGATATCACCATTCACAAGTGTCCATGTTTCCCTTGTGCATAGGAGGAGGAGGGAAAACTTTATTTTCGTCAGATGCAGAGTTATTTAAATTACTGGGTTTCTTCTGCTAGGCGGCGTGAGGTGGCCGTAAGCCCTTGACTTTCGGCGACCTCCAAAGCCCAGTTGACGGTCCGCAGCTGGACCGCGGGATCCTGGCTGGACACCGCTACCTCCCAGTCTGAAGTTGCACAAATTCCAGTTCCCAAGCTCAGCTCCTGCGTGTTCCCAAAAGCACGCCCAATCGCGCTGCCGTCTTTACAAAGTGATTGCGCTGGCATGACGTGTTCACAAAGGAGGTGTTGTAATTACGGGATAACTAAACAGACGCCAGAGAACATTCCCATTTAAAGGGAGTGGGATGTCGATTCCTCGGCAGTACTTGAAAGCGTTGCTCTTCTTAATAAACAGCCCAAACCGAGCTCCTGCGATGCTCGGGCAGAATGAGAAATTATTAATTAGGCGCTAGTTTTAATTATTAATTTGAGTGCACCAGCATGAACCACGTTGACGGCCGCGTATGCCTGCAGTGAGCTTTCCTTTGAGAGCATCGTCATCGTTTTTGCAGTGCGGCTGCAAAAACCAGCGTAGTCTCGGTCACTGACTACCGCCGCCCTTGAAAAACTTGGTCGGCGACTTGGTGTGTCGTTGTTGCGCCTGGCTGCTCAATTAACAAGATACACTCAATTAGGAGCCGCCGCTAATTGTTTCGTATTACATACGGTTTCAACAATAAATATTACGAGTACGTACTCCCAGTTCTATCCGCAGGATTTGAGGATGCATTTTTACTATATAGGGACATGACGCGAACGATCGACTCTTCTGTACTCTTTGTTTATCATTTCAAAACAAATCGCCAGGCAATGGTAATCTTTCTTTTTTTTGCCACACTGAGCCGAGGTTCGTTGACAACGATGTATCGTGAATAGCGCCCCCGAAACGCTCTCAAGCGAGCGCAATTTCAGAATGGATCTATCCCTTACACAAGTGGCTCCAGGGAATTCGAATTCAGCAAATGTGAGCTGGGTCCCAAAGTGTGCTCTTACCGGCAGTCTAACCCCCGCGTAAGTATGAAGTATACGCTCATCGAACCCACTTTGTAAACTAAACGAGAGAGAGAGAGAGCCAATACTAAATTACGCCGAGTTCATTGATGAACACTCTTGACCGCCTTTGACGGACTGACAGATGACGCTTCATTGCATGTGCAAGCGTGCATACAATGAACTTTTCCTTCTTATCTTTCCGTCCCCTTTCAACGTTCCTCAGTGCAGGGTAGCTTCTAGGAGGTAGACAATCCTTATCAGCATGGTTAACCTCCCTGTCTTTCCCTTATCCCCTCTCCTATAACCTATTGCCAAAGTACTTGTGAACTGGCGCATTTGCACGTACTGCACGCTTGTTCCGCTTGCTTCTTCCAAACTCTAACTCCTTCACCACCCATGTTGCCGAAGATGTATCAGACAGAAGTTTCAAGAAATAATACTGACATGCAGTCACGTATGATATTGACAATGGGATATAAACAATAAAAAATATTTAATTAGGCAGGCGAGGGAACCAAGTTAGGATCGACATCTGCCCTGCACAATTCAAGGTGAGAATCTTCCTTTTTTGTGACCAAGAATTCCTATCCTGCATTTTTTTTTTGCTTTCTCCGACAACGTTAAAGAAAAACAGAACAACTGCAAAAATATCCCACAATATCGTGCAAGGTGATCACGCTCATCCGAGCCTGCTTAGTCGTGATGGACGCGACGCATATTAAAATTTAGGAGTTTTATTATAACGCCACATTCCGCTCTGTAAAGCATATGATGGAAAATTACATACCTCGTAATTAGAAAAAAGTTCAACAAGTTTTCGCCCTTTTTTATCTTTTTTGCTGTAATTAGCCAGCCAGCTTCAACCGTTTACTAATGTGGGCAGCTAAGTACTTACAGCATTGGTAAAATGGAATTGTTGCGTGTAATGACTAAGTTTTTATAGGCAGCTTCCTTCATTAAATTTTTCATAACCTACTGATGCAAAATTTGTTATAACATTTGTAATCGCGACCTATCGTTTCTGCGAAGTCGTTGCCATCCATTTCTCCTGTTTCTGGAAATAGTTTATTTGCTTGACTACGTGACGTTCAAGTAATTGATAATTACCTGTATTATACATAGGAATGCTGACTTTAGTGAGCTGCTGGAGACATAAGTGACTAGTGAGCATGGTGAGCATCTTGTAAGCCAGTTTCTCCAACTGGTGCAATTGTCCTTCCAGACCAGTGACTCAGAAGATGTTACTTGAACACCGACGTCACTGGTTGTCTATCCATAATCGGCACTTGTGCTTTATGAAATTGATTGGTTGCTGTAACCATATTGAGACGGCGCGGTGCGATAAGCTGCGTCCCTGCCGGGGATTTTCCTTTCTCCTTAACCTATCTGTCTGCTCAATGTCTCCCCATTCATCACTGTATAGGGTAGCAAACCTTTTGTTGACCTGGTCATTCTCCATCGCTCATTCCATTCTCTCTCTCAGAAGAAAATCAAGCAGCTAGATCGTACAGTGTTTCGCATGTATGGCACGAATTTGACCTTAACCGTCACACTTTTAGATTTTAACCAAAGAACACTAGTCGATATATTGTGTGCCAAAACGATGAAGATAGAAAAACGCAGATTATGCAGCCTTGCCTCTCTTAATATTTCTGTATAATGGACGTGATGCTACTATAATCCTATAGAGGCTGGGCTGCACTGTCATTTCAAAATGAGTGCAAAATGATTAAGAAATAGCTGTTATCCGCCTTCCTTTGCTTAATGAAAAAAACTGATGAAATTCGATTGACATTCGGAGGACGTGCATTTTTAGAAATGTTCCCCATTTTACTTAGCCCCAGAGTAGGGTATCAAACCGTAGGCTCGTCTGATTGGCTACTAAGTGGTTCGTTTGGAAAAGTAAAGGTTGGCTCTATCTGCCTTTTCTATCCTTGCTTTCTCTCTCTCTCTCTCTCAGCCAGGCATAACTACAATCACTACACACTGTACTTTGTGCTTTGCAATAACACCCTACGAAGCACATTTTTAGAAGAACTAAGCACCTGTGCGAACTCTTTCCGTGCAAGCACACCGCCAAAAAGCAGCAAAATTGTGAAAAGTCGTTTCTACGGGATTCTAATGTTTTACCGTTGCTTTAAATTTCCATTTCCACTGAACATTTGTTTATGTTAAAGTTAGTGGGAGACGCTATATTCACTACCAAAACGTCATCTGGTTGGACCAGGTGCGCAAAGAGCAGAGAAACATGTGTTACGCAAGACAAAGGCTACCTAGTGCGCCATAATGAATTTTGCCACGTTTCTATGGGAATTTTTCACTTCGCGTTGCTTCGTGAAATAAACAAGCTTTCAGCGCTACAGAGCTCGTGCAAGCAACGTTGCTGGTGAAGAAAGCATGGCGCGTAGAACGGAGCGTGCCTTATAGGTGACTCGCCGAAACATGACCGACCTACTCATCAGGGACAAAGAAGGCGTCGCAGTTAGTATCTCATCGTTCAACATCACCCACAGCAGAACTGATGTTTTATTCACTTCGTTCACAAGCTGTCATCCACCCTTTTTTCTATCACTTATAGCCAGATTATTCCATTTACACTATAATCAAATAGATCGATTTCCGAAAAGCGAGAAGGAATAAAATAACAAAAAAAAACTTCCATGCATTTTTTGTAAAAATAACCTCCGTAAACAAGGAAGCCTTGAGGCTACATTGTAAATTATGTCTTCGCCTTCTCCTTTCTTCTAATTCCTCACGCATGGTAGCAAATCAGACGTCTGTCAGGTTAACCGCTTGGGTTTACTTGTTTCTCTCCCTCTCTCTCTGTCTTCCATTGCCGGCTGCGTAAACTGGACCCCTGGCTATGGCTTCAAGTGCCATCTAGCCTCTCCCGCTGCGAAGCAACATTGCTGTAGCGCTTATGTCAGGGTGGAGCATTTGCGAACACTTAATTTTACCGTATCGGAATGGTCAATAGCTCGGCGTGCTACTGCTGTAGGTGCGAGGAAACTAGTGAGTACCTGTTGTGTATGTGTCCTCGATACTATGTTAAACACCTCTCTCTCTCCGGTCAACTTCAAGCCGGCTGGACTCGAGACCATTTTCTGAGACAAAGTTACTCGGACCGTGACCAGATCAGTTACTGGTGCAAAAGTCTATTCATGCACTAGTGCAGCTCTTGAAGTGCACCGGCCTGAGTGGCCGTTTATGGCCCTGTACATCCTCCCGCGTGCACGCTGTGTTCGCTCTCTCCTTCTTTCCCCTTTCTATTCCCCCTTTGCATTACGGCCTGTGTAGGGTAGCAAACGAAACACTCCGTGTTTTACGAAGACCTCCGTGCATTTGCTCTCCGAGGTTTTGCTCTCCTTAATTTATATATCTCCTTTCTAAAACCATGTTTCATGGTTAAAACTAGCTGATCAGCAGGCGAATTAAGAAACGCATCCTAATCAAATGGCGTCTGGCCATCGTATCACTTGGCTACCGTTCTTAGCTGGCGCTTCACGGGCGAACACCTTTGTGAATTCAGCTCCTGTTCTGTGTATATTAACTACAATATTTCATAGATTGAATAAGACAAAGCATGAGAGATGAAAAAAAAAAGAAAGGAGAAAAACAACCGCGGTCTCGCGCGCCAAATCCACGATCTGATAATGAGGCACGCCGTAGAGGGGGCGACCCCGGAATAATTTTGACCACCTGGAGTTGTTTAACGTGCACCTGTAACAAAGTACACGAGCGTTTCTTGCATTTCGCTCCCATGGAAACGCGGCCGCCGTGCCCGGGATCGAACCCGCGACATCGAGTTCAGCAGCGCAACGCCAAAGCCACGGGGTTGCCACGGTGGGTCAAAGCCTGAGATATGCTGGCTTTATTGAGAAACTGCAGATGCTAGCCCGACTGAAGACCACGCATCCTAGTGGCAAGATATACGGCGAGACACGAATGTCATGAATTTCAATATGGAACAGAAAATCCTGGGGCCATATTCGCGAAGCTTTTCTTTTGTAAGTCATATTTTTCATTGGCCAGGCGCCTTCGCTAGTAATGTGCCCGGCTTCAGGATTGGCTGAAATTTGCTCTTACGAACAATTCTGGCGTAAGAGCTTTTTTGCGAATCCGAGCGGCGTTTGTTACCTCACACTGCGCTGGGGGAGGAGGGGGGGGGGGGGGGGGGGACAGAAAAAGAACAAGAAAACAAAGATTTTATGCATACCGAGTACTCGAACATGAAATATTATGAGCTTTACATGGTGCATATGGATGTGCGTTTGGTCTTCCAAATGATTATTTCACAACAGTGTCACATGAACATCCAGCTTTCAGCTGCTGCACGAGCGAATAGGAAGTCCACAAAAAGCTTCAATATTCGTTGTTGCGCAATTAGTCCCTGTCTTGAGCTTTGTAGCCTCGATATCGGTGCAGCATGTCTAGCTCAGTGGCTATGGCGCTGCTGAGCACGAGGTCGCTGGTTCGATTATGGCCACGTCGGCCGCATTTCAATGGCGGCGGAATGCAATAACGCTCGTGCACCATGCCTTGGATCCATGTCAAAGAACCCCATGTGATCAAAAAATTAATCCGGAGACCTTTAAAAAAGCGCCGCTCATAGCCCACTGGACATCTTCAGGACCGTAAACCCCATAATTTCAGCTGCAACGCGTAGTTAGAATCCACAAAAATATGCCGATCGTTCTTTTCTGCGCATGTATGCAGGCGCCGACGTGCTATTTGTGTTTATTTCTATTTCCCGATTTCAAGTTCAAATGGCGCCTCAACGTCGAGGATGAGAAAAAGAAAGAGAAAGCAATCTGGAAGCAGACGCACGCCTCGCCTAAATGCCTCAGTGTGATTCCTGCACTCCTCCGTCGCCTCAAATGAACGTTTGCTGTCGAGTCCGTTCGAGGGAGAGTGGCTGATTTTACACCGAGTAATGCAGTGCATTAAAATGCTTTGGAGTCGCCGGAGCGCAGTAGGTGTTCCTGCACCAAAAAAAGGCTTCGCACTGTCCGATTAACTGTGTGCGATTAAGTGGATAACGATATCAAAAGGTTCACATTACCCCCCGCGTAGGTAATGTTAGAGAGTTTTATAATTGGGGGCCCAACCGGCTTGGGGATTCAAGAGAATTGCGGGCCACAAGTGCGCATGCGCAAAATCAATGCCAGTCTTGGGTTCTTGCGTTCGCGTTAACCCAAGACCCAAAAATCGAAAACTAGCGTGGGCCCCCAAGACATCTTGAGTCACCCTCACGGGTAACGAGAAATCGCGAGATAGCCAGGAGAGCCGTACGAGCCGTAGCCATCCAAAGCCATTATCTCTCAGGCGGTAAGCATGACTGCTCCGAGAGCTACGTAAGCGCGCTCGGACTACACAGCAGAAGATGACATCTGTATATTGCGTGAAGTGCTCGCAACGAACTCTTTTCAGGACGTTAAGCTGTGGCCACAAGTTGCGAAAAATCTTGCAGAGGGTACGAAGAAAACATTTTCGCTGCAGTCAATACGCAACCTTTGCGAAACGTATACTGCCGCCGGCCATGTCGTCGCTAAATCGCTTCTGGCAACGATATAATTAGATCTTCGATGTCAGCCCAATTCAAATCAGCGCACAGCAGATGATAGCAGAGCAAACTTGCTGTCCTTCGACTGATTCTTGCCATTTGACACAGGTGAACTCGCCGTTTTGAAGTGAATCACAAAAAAAAAACACCATTTAAGAGCAGTTGGCTGTGATTGGCTTTGCTTGACTTATAATAGTTTACTTAATTCGTAGTACTAACAAATGATTACGTTTATGACATTTTATTGTTCGCTCTTTTTGCTCAAAAATGCATTCTGTTCGTTTTCACTTGCAAGAAAAGCTTTTCTTCTTTTTTGCTTTCAAGCTCCTCTTTATTTTCCCCACTGCGGCATCACGAGCGCTCGACCCAACGCCTGTCTGCGTTTGACCCAATTCTCAAACTCTGCTGCTCCTCTAAGCCCCGCAGCCTCTAACGCACCGCGGCTTGGTGGGCCCAGAGTCTTGGGTCCCCAATTCTAAAATCGTCTATTGCCACTTACCTAATGGGCGAACAGCTTAAACTGCGAGGCGAGACTGACAGCACGTGTGGCACACCACGTGCGCAGTGCAGCGCAAGTTGCATAGCGCATGTTGCTGTGAGCGCTGCACCGCGCGTGCGAGGTTTTTCTTTATGTCGAAAAAAAGAAATCGCGTCCGACCTCTTGACCCGCTAACCTCCGGCATCCATCTCTTTCGGACGCGGGAGCTAGGTTGCCTCGTCTTGCAACTCCATCCGGTGCCTCTGTGTCTCTGCGCCGATCGGCGTACCGTGCTTTCCGTCGTTCTCCGCGTTTAGCGTTACGCGTCCCACGAGATGGGTTCGCATAGCGCGGCGACTGCGGGTGGCGGCCCCGGAGCGCACCGCGGGTCTCACGCACCGGCGGGCGCCCAAGGCGGCTGCGAAGAGGTTGGTGGCAGTGGAGGGGCGGGTTGGGGGAGGTGACGCCGACGATAAGGCCGGCGCGCACGAAGCGAGCAGCCGGCGTTGCAATTTGCGTGCCGCCACTGCCGCTCGCTCGGCGGCCTGTCAAGATGATATACGCCCGTCGAAAGCAAAGAGCAAGGCGAAATAAATCACGGTCATTCGAGGGAGGAGGGCGAGCGCTGCCTGCCCGGGGGACTTCGGCGCGGGCCGCGAGCGCCGCTGGCAGCAATAAGGGAGAACGCGCCGAGCATAATAGAAGGCACAGACAACGACGGCTTTTCCGCCGAGAAATGCGACGCACGCTACAGCCGGCATTGCGGCCAATCGTCTGCCATTGAACGCGGAAAAACGTGTCGTTTGTATCTTGGGGGACATCGTGCCTGGTTGCTCCAGGACGGCTGCGCCTTCCTTCTCCGCGGTTTCTCTGGATGCGCCGGCGCCTTCTTTTCCTTGTCAAATGCTCTCACTCAGATTGTCTTTCTTTTTTCTCGTGGCAGCTTCAAGTGAATATCACAGTTTTTTTTTTTTCATCTGTATTTCCCTATAGGAGCAAAAAGGTAACGCATCACTCACTCGCTTTTCCTCCATTCAACTTCTTTATTCTTCTTGTAGACATATAAAGTGTGCTGCTGGCGACACGAACCTGGAGTCTGTAATCATAAAATCTATGTTAGGTAAGAGCGGCTCGTTATTTGCCGGTATTCGTGTGCCTTCCACTCAAGATAACGATTGGCGCCATAAAGAGACGATGGTAAATTATTAGCAAAGTGCATTTTTCTTTTCTTGACCGTAATTGTCTGAGCTGAACAAAACAACCGTCACGTCGAGCAGGTGGACGTTACGTCATTTGTCACACTTCGGTAAACGAAAATGTTACAAAATATTACCGTGAACGAGACAAAAATGAACCAACCATACAAAAAGGAAAGTTCCAGGACGAGTGGCATTCACCAGATCCGGCATTAGTCCGCTGCCCGTGAGACAATGTTATAAACTTACAACACTACACATCTCGCCACGGGTTATTCCAAGTAGGTGAAAAGTGGGACGCTTTGCTTCTAGTTTTAATAGCGCTGATGCCTTTGTTGAGCTGCTCACATGTCGAGTAAAATTATGAGTCGTTCAGTCTCGCTCAGGCTAATGTGCGAGTATATAGTGTTTTGCAATTGATTAAGTAGATTCGAAGTCGAGTACAGATAAGCGCCTCTTTGTCTGCATTGACAAGAAGGATCCTCCCCCCCCCCCCCCCCAAAAAAAAAGCGTTAAAATTTTTAGGACTATTTCATTTCTGAACCCAAGTAGTTACCGCATAAGCTGTGGCCACTGTGTGGCCACAGGAACAGTGAATTAGTCACAAATAGGTTTGGAATTATATGGCACTAAAATGTGTATTACCCATGGAATAAGAGTATATTTCGGCGCATCTGACGAAAGACGTGCAGCGAATTACGGCGGCAAATGCGGCGCTCTCACTGACCACAGAATCTAAATGTTGTAATAGCGCAAGTGAGAGAGATAAAAAGAAGACAGGGGCGTTAACCAGTGAAGAGTCCGATTGGCTACCCTACGCTGGGGGAAGGAAAAGGGGGAATAGAAAGAAGGGGGGGGGGGGGGGACGCTCGGTTAAAATCTCAAAGTGCGAAAATTAATCCGTAGCCCTCCACTACAGCGTCACTCATATCCCGCTGTGGAGCTGCGTGGCGTTAAACCCCAGAATTTAATTTTAATATAACGTTATAGCCGCGCAACAAATAGATGTAAGTGTTAAAATATTTTTTTTACTGCACTTATTTGTACAGTTATCCAGGGTACTTACCCAGACTTTGACACTCGACAGTGGCAGCGTCGCGTTTGGCTGCGAAAAACCGGATACTATGCATGATGCTAGCGAAGCTGGCATATGAACAAGAGCAGAATAAAAGTATCAAGACGTATTTAAGGTGAGGACACGACAAAAGTAATGCTACGCTGCTAAAAGGAATACATGACTGCAAAGTATGCGCAGCAAAGTCATCGCTAACTATATATGCGTATCAACTGCTCACAATGCTCAAGAATTGTCGACCACAAGGACCTACATTCGTGTCGAGATGCAGGGGCGAGCACGCCTGGGTGCACGTCGTGGACGCGATACGACAACGACGCCGTGTCGCAGCGAGCTTCTCGTTCGCCGAAGCGAAGCTGCCACTTTTCCTTCGCCGCACGCGCGGGCGGTTCACCGCGTCGTTTTTATGCACGATGGCTCCAAGGGAGCGTGAACCGGGCGTCCGAACAGTCAGCCGAACGTGCTTCAACTGCACGCGCGCACGGCTATACACCGACACTCTGAATAGGTACCACACGTGCCAGTATGGGCGAAACGCTCTGGGTAGAAAAGACGTAGCAATAATACGCACAAGCGCACACTTGTTTGCATGAGACGGAAAAGCCGGTCATGCCCGCATTCGCCAGCCTTTGCACGTATGATTGGCGGCCGCAGTTGGGGACGAAACGTCCGTATTGACGCCACGCACACGTGAGGGAAGCGTATCGCCGGCAATACGCTCACACTTTGTCTCTTTTAGTGCCTTGCTTTGTTTCATACGTCTCCCTTGGTCCACCGAACAGACGGGAATGCAAAGCAGCGCCTAAGAGCTTCTCTCTTCATCCCCTTAAAGCCCTGCGTACTTGTATTTTTCGTCTGGGCAACTTTATTCGCCGTGCTATTGTAGGTTCGTGTTGTGGTTGCGCTCCAACTGCTGTCGTATTTCTTTCTTTCTTTCTTTCTCTTTTGAGTTCTCTCTCTCTCTCTCGCTCATTTTTTTTTTGCTTCCACCATTTTGTCTCGGAAGACCAGAAGATTTGTTTTTAAATTTGCCAAAATTTTTGTCCGCCATAACATTTACATATTTTTGTAAGCTATCGAGACTTATCTATCATAACATTGTGTTTTGAGCAAGCTACACAGATTAGAGTAGCTCACTCTAATCTGACATCAAAGCCTCGTGTAGCCTCGTGTATGGATGACATCAAAGCCTCGTGTAGGTTTCGGTGTCAGCGCCGTACTCTCGGAGCATACCTGTAGCTGGAGGCACTTTCTGTGGTTGCATATAGCCTTTAGCGTAACTGACCGCCTGTGGAAACGGCGTCGATCGATAGCATTCGCTTTCAAGTTCTGGAGAGTAATTAACTGCACTGACTCAATATAAGCATTTGTGACCAAAACAAGCACATAGAGCGATTATACCTGCTTGCATCGGTCCAGAGGCGCCATTTTGCACACTGTGAAGTATAAGCGCATTGGAAACCTTTCCTTCAGGCAACTTATTGAGCACGAACTCTGTCTATCTATCCCAACGTACCCCACCTGCGCCAGTTGTTTTTTCATCCACTTTCATTTCTATTTATCTATCATTCTTTATTCAATTAATAACACCAGATAATTTCCCCTATGCCCTCCTTGGTGTCATTGTTTGGTGGCTTCTTATGATATAACTAATTAATTAATTTACTTATTTATTTATTTATTTATTTATTTATTTATTTATTTATTTATTTATTTATTTATTTATTTATTTATTTATTTATTTATTTATTTATTTATATGCTTCGAGCCACTCTTCACTTCAGCTATAGCAGGCGACTTACAGACATCTGCTATGGGCAAACAACATGACTAAATAACTCAATATACTGCTGCTCGTATGTCAAGTAGTAAAAAATAGGAATCGACTTATTAGGTCTGAACGGTGATTCAACTTGAGAGGGAAGGAAGAGGGGTATGGCGCCACAAATAATTCAGGCAGCGTCTATGCAAGGGCGATAATATCGCATTGTGGTAAAACAAAGTAAAGCGCAAAAAACACACCCGTGTACCGGCACACACCCACACACGCAATCCACAGATATCGAATACGACAGCGGTCGGTCTGTCAACTATTTGGTTTAGGCTCCTTTACGCCACAAAGAATCTGGTCTTTGTCACCATATATCTGTCGTACTCAAAATTTAGCAAGCTGCAACAGCAACGAGGCAGACGAAACAGCATTCTTGTCGCGTACTGATCATTCGACATTCGATGGCAAATCAAGCTCGACACAACGTCGAGGCAAGCTGGTGACTCGTGTTCTCTAACCTTGCTCTAACCTGAGCTAGCTGAGACAACATCGCTTACACTCAATCGACAACAATAGTTCTAATTTACATCAGTATAAGACTGTTTAGATACGAAACCAATTCACTGCCAACCGAAGGACCAGATGTGCCTCGAGTGAATCCCTCGCAACTTCCCCGCACTACGCACTAATGGGGGCAAATATTTCGTGTGCCAGACAAACGCCATCTCCGCGACGGACAAGCGCACGTCGTCGAATTGTGCATTGGCGAAGCACTTTGAAGCTGGTGTGGTCAACCGGCTCGTTAAATGCAATCCGCCGAGATAACTGAAGGAGGCCGCGCAGGGTTTCCCAGAAGAGGCGCGCACCAATTAGCGGTGATGGCCAGAGAGCTCGAATCGATGGCAGAAAGGAGCCGGCAACCGCTGAGCAGAGAGGATCCGTTCTCGAGCGGTTAAATGAGCGTGAGCGCGGATCGCCACCTGCCCGAGACGGCGTTCATTAGCCGCCCCAGCAATGACGCGCTAACCAGCAACTCCAGGCGCGAGAACCTCCTTCATCAGGCGCAAGGCGTTATGCAAATCTTCCGGAACGCTTCCCCTTTAATTCATTTCCGCTCGAAAACGCGAATAATTCGCTGTTGTTGCTTACTAAAGTTCAAAACCTACTAATGAAAATCGCTCCACGTGCAGTGCCGAAATGCTGAAGATTACATCGTACCCACAGTGTGCCCATAATTGTCGAAAGGCGAGGAGAAAACTAAAAATGCAAATTTTCCTAAAGCCTTTAGATGACACTGCAACCGCGTTTCGTCTAAAGTCCAGAAATAGCCAAGCGCCGTTGCAGCAGCCAAATGTTGTGTCGACGTTGTGTCGTCCTCGACGTTGTGTCGTCAGCCGCAGCATTGCATAAATTGGGATGGAAGCAAGCGGAACAAAACACCAAGAAAATACAGCTCAAAGCAAACGCATGGCTGCCCGAAATGCGGGTGATCCAAAATGCGACTCATGCGCTCACAGTGTTTTCTTTCGAAAATTCCGCACATTAATCGTACCTCGAATCGTGAGATGAAATCTGATTGACCTGCGATTCAAATTACAGTTTTTTTTTTTCGCTAGAAGCTTCCGGTTCCATGCAAATAATTAGAGCATTGAATAGTTTGGTGAAGCTTCCAAAGAAGCCAATATATTCACTGAAGCCAAGGAAAGTACTCGGTTATTCAAGTGCTTCGTATGACTGCAGATGGGCTGTCCCTCGCACCCTTCCGAGAAATTCAAGGACACAAGTGCCGCCATTCCGTGCCGCCATTCGTAGACTTTTACAAGCTTCGAGGGAACACTCGTATATCACCGGTAGCGTCTGTGCGCGTATTTGGGAGGCCACAACAGCGTTTTTGTAGCGGATGAAAACGATGATCTACGCATCGCGAAGTTTTCGCTCTTTAGAAGGTGGCGATGTTCGTTTGGAGAGCCAGCTGCTGTCGCAGAAAATAATTTCAGTGCCAGAGTCATCGCTGAAGTTTACTTATCATTTGACAATTGTCCTTTTGCTGTGAATATAAAAAAAAGAAGTTCTTCAGTCAATCTACGCTCTCCTCTGATGTAGTGAACTCCTGTCTTTCATCATGGTAACTCCACGTGGTCGACTCTTCACTAGCTTTGATGCTTTTCGTGAATGGTGAAACTTTCTTTATTCACTCCGTAACAAGGAAGTCGTCACCAACAAATATACGTAATGAACACAGTGTTCTCTCTCTCTCTCCCATGGCCTAAACATGGTGAACAGGGCAAAGACAGCTTAGACGAAAAAAAAAATTATAGGACCCCGTGCCTTCATTGACGGTGACTACGGAATACGATCACTTCGAAGCAGATGCATTATAGGGCCGTGAAAGTACCTGTAACTCGCTCATCTATCGCCTCCTGGTGCGACATAGAAGAGGCGGCGCCTTTGAACGTGACCTTACATTGAGATTGCATTGCCTTCAAATGCAATCGCGATTACGAGCCGCGCGGCTCCGATTTCGACGTCTTGCAACGTGGGAAGAGGGCACCTGCCTCGACGACGACATCCGGGCGCCAATAAGATTTGGTCGCAGCCGGATGGGAAAGGAGCCCGTGTTTCGCATCTCGCGAGACGCGCGCTACCTTCGTCCGACGACGAGCCGAAAACGGAGCGGGAGCGCAAAAAAAAAAAAAAAGAAAAAAAGAAAAGAAAGAGAAAAAGCAGAAATCTCACGGTGAAGCAGAGTGCATAGGCCCTTCAGTGGCATCCACGCAGAAATATTCGAAGAGCTCTTGCTTAGGGGTAGAATAATTCTAGAATTATTTTCTGAGAATAGCAGCCAATTGAATTTTCTGTATCTTTTTTTTTTTCATCTTAAGTAGGTGACTAAGTTCTGCTTTATTTTTCCTCGAGGCGCATCTGCTTCTTTCTAACAAAGCGAATGCACCTAAAATCATCGCTTGCGAGCAGCGTCTTCTTCTAAATCATGCACAACCTAGCCTTCGCCAATTTAGTTTCCTGCTGCGAAGTTTAAACGTACGGCGATGTCACGATTATCGCTGACGGAATTCCGTTCATTTTTCTCTGCTTAATCGTGTGCGTATAGTGTCGTCGCACTCGCATGTTCCGGAAGGGAAGATCGAATATCCTTCATTCGAAACACCGGCCCATGTGACCGTCTTGCCGAGGAAGCCGTGAACGATAAAACGAAATCAGCAGAGCATTCCACGTCGTTTGCAAGCAACGCGGAGCGTATACGCTGGACGTTAGCTCCAGCAAAACAGCACCGGAGAGCAGTGGCTAAATTTTGACGCGCGTGTCAGATTTCCCATCAAGCAACAGAGCGCCCAGCTTTTGTCTGTTCGCCTACTCTCAGAACGTGCTTCAACACGCAACGCGTGGGGCGGCAATGCTTCGGCTCCGGTGAACGAAATGTTTCTCGCGCGCATTCAAGAGAGGTTCGAGTTTTTCAGTTTTTCTTTCTCTCTCTTCTGGGTACGCGCGCACATGTGCGCGCTACTGAGCAAAATGCCTGCGCTGCGCCCATCATGAATGCCGAGAATAAGAATGGCAAAGGACGATCCAGAGCAGCAACAAAGAAGAAATGATGAAGAGCACTACGGCAACTCGCGAAGGAGCAATAGATTTCTCATAGGAAATCGGCTAAAGCAAAAGTAAATAACTATTTGCTGCTCATCTTTACTTTCTTCTTCAAGCCTTATTTCTGCACACGTCTATGAAGAAAGGAGCAGGATGCAATAAATTTCTCACGGTTTCATACAAGCCGGAGTACTGGAAATCCGGAGAACTTTCGTTTCTTTATTTTTCTTCCTTGCGCCGTCCTCTGCGTCTCATTTTTCCTGTTGGCTTCGGCACGGATCTTTTATTCGCGAAGGTTACATTTCAATGTCTTTCTCAGCTCCTGCTGTCTCGTCTCGAGAAAGGGCGAGAGGCGCAGCCGCGAAAGAGCTTTAAAGAAAAAGAGGAGGAGGTGTGAACAAAAAGGAAAGAGAGAGTGGCAGGAGCCCGAACAAGAAGAAGCAGTGGCGTGCCGACTGCAGGAATCGGAGAAAGGCAAAGAGAAAACGAGCCACGCAATGGAGATTGGGACAAAGAGGAACAGCGAAGGAGAAGGACGGCTTCTCCTGATAAACGACTGTAACTGATACGTTTTTGCGCGCGCTGCTTTCGAGGGCCTGCGATCGGTGGCCTGGCTGCTGCGCCGGGCCATTTTACAACCTGATAAGCTCTATCGATGATATTGAGTGCGCAGCACGGAGGCAGCCGACTACCGCGCTGGCCGCCACACTCCTTCTGTCCTGGAACCTGGGAGCAGCCCTGTTCGACGGTTGCACGAATGAGTCCCTCTCGCTAAAAAGCGGCGCGCAGAAGGAAATTTTGCGGGAACAACGGCAGGACAGACTCAAACGTCTGCCCGCACCATTATGATGCTTGCGTAACAGACGTACTTTCGCGTGACGAGGATCCTCACGCTGAGGTATTACTGTCGGCCGCCAGCTGGGCTGGAGGACCAGAAATCACAAGCCTGGACGCCGTCGTACGCGGCAGCCTTTCGCAATGCACACGCGCACAGGTTCGCGCTCATACGCTTACCCACTATCTCAGTGACACAAAAAAGGAGCGTCTCCGCATTTACGGCGGCTCTCTGTACATGTTGAAAAAGCAACTTTGAGTTCAATTAGAGGGGCCGTCTCTGCAAAGCAAAAAGGGTAGGGAGAATATCTAAATGCCTTTTCACTGTAGGTGTCCATGATTTGAAATCGAGCATTGAAGGAATTCGCGCCTCCTCCGCACTGATGCGCACTGGAATGATGTGCTTTCGACCTAGACTAGCCAACCTGCAGATATCTGTGCGCCTCCCCATAAGCTGAACGTGGGCAATAGCACGCTAACTGCTACCCACTTACACGCCTCTTCTGCAATCCTGTCTTAGGTCTGCCTATGTAGTCGTCATTCATATTCCTTACATCCGGTTCTCTTTTGATTCCGCGTTCTATGAGAAATATTGGGAATTACTTGGGATGTATCGCTGCTTATCGAGGTGAGGCAAGTACACATTGACCTGTGACAGTGTATTCGGCTACTTATGTTAAAAGAGAACACGGGGTAGGATTTATAATATATATATATATAAGAATGTAACGCGGAAGGAACATCAGTAGATTCGCGACAGCATAACGAAAGAGCAGCGACTGCTGTAATAAAGATAAATGACACGTCGGATTAATTACACGTAGTACAGATGCATGCACTAACTTGCGGTCATGGGTGTAAAATAGTAGGAAGCTTCTATGCAGCTGTCAAACCAGCCTTGAGAAACTCGGCTTACAATGGAATGTGGTGTCCATCGCGAACGTGGGGAAACGGCAGGCTGGAGCACAGGTCATTGGAAATAATGCACCGACTCAATAAAGAGTTTAGAAGATGTGCTGGTGGAGTTCACGGAAAGGAATCGATTGCAACTACCTTCTTCCACAAACGTAGTAATCAGAAGCATAAATGCGAAACCCTAAAGGGAAACATGAAATTGACTTGGTAATTTGAATCGATGTCATCACTGTGTCCGATGTTCAGTATTAGGCAGGGTGAAGTGCATTTATAAGAGGTAGGCGAGATGTAAGAGCCGGGTCGATTTGAATATTCCAAGAGAAAAATTATTCAGGAAAAAGCAGCCCAAGCAGGGAACAGTTGTTGAAAAAATCGAGGAATTCGCGACCACATATGACGCTTTAGTGCAAGACGATGAGGATAGCGTGAGGTAATGAAAGAATAACTTGAGTAAAATAATTTCACAATTCGCAGTTGAGGCCTGGGTAAATCCACCATGACAGGAAACAAGTAAGCTCTTCCAAGAAACAAGAGACCAAATAAGGAAACGGTAAATTATAAAAGCAGCCAATCCCAGACATCAGGTCAAATTGACTGAACTAGCAAAGCTGATCAACAATCGTAAAGCAGTGTAATTAGAAATTATAGCGTTCGAAAGCTGGCTGCGTACCTATAATCTAAAACTCTCCGTTAGCTGTTAAGGGCCGTATGATGCAAAGTAGCAGCCACGCGTCAAGAATTATACTGCGAGTTACAATCTGAAATATGTTAGCTAATACACGACAGAATCGATTTCCGTTAAGTTAAATAGTGAGTTTATTCTATATAACAAAGAAGGAGGCACTAAATGCAGCTGGAAGGCCATTCAGGAGCAAGAACCCAGGTCCTGCATTATATGACGATTCTTTTCATTTTTTATTCTTTTGCACCTTCGTCATTATTTCGCACGAAGCCGCGATCCCGCCATCACCAAGATCGGTCACTCATCGGTACGGATGATAAAAAATGAACAGAATCTGACGAAAAGACTTCTTGCATAGTGCAGCCCCAGACCACCATATGGTGTATACGCTCCGACCAACACTTGCCGCAGCGGGTCATGACCGCTCTCTGCCAGCGAGTGATCACGTCAAGCGATGAGAATATGGCGGCGCCCTCCGGCCCAGTTCGGTAAACGCCTGCGTCAATTCGTTTGCTAAGAGGCCCGGTTGTCACGGAGAAAACTCCGTGTGTGCGGATAGACTTATGAGAATTGAAAAAGCTATCGCACGTACGCGTGCATCATCTCGAGATTCGCATTTGCTGGCACTATCGCCAAAAAATTCTGCTTCATTCTTCTCTTACGTTCACCGAGCTGTAGGGATGTGCTGTGGCGTTTCCGTGTATACGTGCGCCGATCGCTGATCACACCGGCAATGTCTCGTGCACTGTTTCCGTTCGCTTGAGCAGAGAGGCCCATCATTTTTTACCATTTATCTGTATTTGACTCCCATCAGGAACATCGATATCCGCACATTACAATCTAAATTTAAAGCCACGGAGCACGCATCGCCGCGTCTGCAGTTCCCGATATCGGGACACACGTGATCTACGAGTAGAACGCGGGCATTCTACAGTTGTTAGGCTTAGCGAAAAGCCACTCAAGCATTACTTCGCGAATTGTAAGCCTCGGTGAACGCTGCGCTTGCTGCCGCTTTAAATGTGAAGAGCAGCGGATAAAGTGCGCAGTGCGCTCTCTCTCTCCAACCGGCGCTGTGCCCCGTGAGCCAGTGTAGTTCCACAGGTGGGCGGCCCCGGAAACTTCCCAACAGAATTACCGAGCGCCTAAATAATGGACGAAACACAGAGCTCCACGCGCGGAGATTCATTTGCACATTTAAATAAATAACTGTCGTAGAACGTGCTCACTTTAATGTTCACTTTCGTGAAACGTCAGGCGCAGCAATCATATGAAATTCTGTCTGTCCACCGCATATGCGCGCTCTCCTGACGGTTCACTATTAACTCGACGGAGCGCTCCGTTATGCCGACAGTTTTTGGTTGGAAGAGTATGTTTCCATGTTTTCGTAACCAGGGTGCTTCCGCTGCAAGCCATCCACTGTTCTGATAGAATCGGAGCCGATTAAGAGTTAACAGAACTATTCTGCGTTTCCTTCTTGTATTAATATTTTACGCCGGACCCCATAAAATTAGTTCTAGTGACTTCTTTGCTGTGAGGAGGCATGTCGCACGAACTTTGAAGAAATTCATTTGCAGAACGCTTAGAATAATAAAGAAAAGGCGTTTTTGTCTGCAAAAACTGTTTTTTTTTTTCTCTCTTTTTTCTTAGGACCCGTTACATGACATGATGCGAGCCGGAACCTCATCATTGGAATAAATTTTTATGAGCCTTTAAATAAGGACTATCGCCCCACAGTTCACAAAGCAGCTCGTATTCAATGCCGAGGGAACGCTCTCACAATCATACGAATTCATTTTCCCCGAAAAAACGTAAATACCCAACCAGCCATGAAGGGTGCTTCACCGCATAACGGCGCCGTTCAGCTGGTATGCACCCTTGCCGGTGAACAAGCTGCAATCCTGCGCGGGCATGCGATGCCTTTGGCATAACCGGAAAATGCGCGAAGCCGACGCGATAGCCAATGCGCAAAAACAAAAAAAAAACAGTTTCGTATAGCGGATACTGAAGCTCATACGCACGGATCAAGCGATGCTATGTTCCGGCCATCACCTGAACGGCTTGCTGAATGTAAAACTTTTACGCAGATACCAGAGATGCCGCTCCGGAAATGTCACGGACCGCATTTCCTAGCGTCAAGCGTGCTGCGATAATATACCTTATAGTTTCGCTGCATGCGTCAAGCGTTCTTTCGATCCAAGCGGTGGCATTTTCTTTGGCACCTTACATGCCACCACTTACTTATATGCGCAGACGCTTCAGTGCGCACCGCACGAGTCGGACAGCGTGATTTCTCCGAAAGCAAGCGATAGGTCTCGGCACCCACTTTAGATAACACCGCTCGTCTCTGCAAATTTGCGTGAATCGCAAAAACAAAAACAAAAAAGGGAAACAAAAAGGAAACAGAATAAATCAAGGAAGGAAAATTCTGGTAACTTGCCAGTGCTGGCGACGACAAAGGTCGCTTGAACGCTGACGAGGACGATGTTTAAATGGAGCTTGGTGAGGAATATAAAGACAGACAGTCTCCGATTTCTCTGCCTTGTGCATCGCGTCATTTTCACTACATTGGTGACCCGGAATGGAACACGCTGACGCCTATCATGGAAACTCTGGGCCTTCTCCACCCCAGCAGTATCCACTTGGCTACGTTGCATTAGCTGGGGAAATTTTCACCGACGATTACGATACTCCCTAATGCGAAATTTGAACGACGCTCTATAGGTGTTTTCATTTCGCGAAATATTGGCTGGCGCGGACAATCTGTCTCATGTGGCACATTCGAAACGCAGTGATGTGTGGCGCGTCTGCCTCGCTAATCGGTAGATCGCGAGAGGCAGCGCGTTGGTGACGCGGGAGTACGATTCACAGCAGCCACCGCAGACAGACCTCCACTCATGCAGCACTTTGTTTCCATACAGACGACGCCCGCTACTCTGGTGCCATATGGTAGCCATCGTCGCCGCATAGCCCATCTTGCGCGGCATAACGCTTTTCTTGTCACTCTTTCGTTCCACCAACGACGAGAGCGGCCCTTCGTCGCGCAGAAGTCAGCGACAACACACAAGAGAGCGTCACATCAAGCCTTACTCGTAGCCGCTCGCCATCACCCCTTGCAGAAGCTGTGATCCCCGTCACACATGCTAGTACCGCGAACTGACCTCAGAAGCTGAAGCCGTGGACTAGCATAGCCCTCGCCACCTCACGGCACCCTTAAACACCCTTAGCACCCTTAAGAGCGGCGCTCTAAAGGAATAAACGGCAAAAAAAATAATGCAGATCCCAACGCACTCTGGCGATGTTGTGTGAAGCAGTGTGCAGGTATCTGACTATCCAGAATCGTTTGGGCTGCTTAGGAGAGACCTGAATAACATCGTTTTGTGTTCCACAAAGCGTTACCAGGTGGACGCATGCGCTGCGTGCAAGGCGAGCACTTGTGAGTCTGACGCGAGCGTGTATGGCACCAGTAAGACGACGACGACGGGGACGACAGTAACGACAATCGTATAAAAGCTACGACAAGGTTATTACTCCGGTCGTTTGACGTGAGTTTCCGACATGCCGATTGTTGGATTCTACGTAGTTGTAGATATAGGACGGGCGCAAGCGCGAGAAACACGGAGATTGTGACGTGATCTGCAACTGAGTGTTGTACAGTCGTACGCACCTACGTCTACGTCATATAGTCTATGTTAAAAGAATAATTGAATTTGTACTCAGGCGAAGAAACGTTATTTAAAACGTGTTCGACCTGGGCCGGTTATAAAGACACTACAATGTCGCACAACTTCTATATACGTAGCTTTAGCTGCTACAGAAGAATGTGGACTGATCCTGAAGGCGGTGCAGTTTAACACGGTGTCTGAAAGCGTTACCTGTTGTCACGAGGAAAGAATGCGAAAAACTGGCATGCGATGCACGCGCGAAACGTCCCGAAGAGCAAATTGGCTTTGGCACAAGAGAAGAACGCCTGCGATCGTGACCTAATGGTTAGAGCATCGGGCTCCTATGCTGGCAGATAGAGCTTTGATTCCACCATCTAACACTTGAATCCACCATGGAATCCACCATTGAACACCATTGAACACCATCGAACAGTTGTTTTTTTAAGAGGCCTTAAATGAAGCGAAACAGGAACCTATCCCCCACAAAGTGCTTGGGATAAAGAATGCTTCGCATTCAAAAAGCTGATGAAGTGAAAAAGAGAGGAAACATGGAATTGAGCGTGCGCACACAGTAAAACACAGATCAATGCTCACAACTTGTCGCGCAATCCGGCCGCTGCAAATCAACACGCGCACGCACAGGCATGCACGTAGGTATGCATACGGCGCACAGCAGACAGCGACACACACATGCACAGCAGCTGGTTTCAGATGCGTCCACGTCGACGTCGGTAGGTCGCAAGAGGAGGACATATTATTTGCACTGGGAGCACCCTACATACTTTCAGTGCAAAAAAGGCAACGTGGGTGCTATTTGCTGAAGGCATCCCCATCTTGACGCTCTGATGCGCAAACTGCTTTGTCCAACGCACCTTGTTGCCACCACATCGGCAAATGGTGAAGGAGGAGACGTAAACCTACAGACACTGCATGCATGAGCAAGAAGCTAATTTTGTTCGATCCTGAACTTTCAGAGCGCTGAAAACGGCGAGTCTCATGGACTTTAAATCGTATATACTAGTCTACACCAGCCAGACGACTCTGGCTACCGCGAGGCGCCCATAGTGACCGGACATAGGATTTAGCAGACGGCGTTTGTCTTGCATCTAAAGAAAAAAAGTATAATACAACGTGCCGCACACAGAGAAACCACTGCAGGATATAGTACTTAGTGATTACAGTTGAAAAGGAAGCTCAACGAGCTAAATGCGTTGCCGCTTCACCTAAGAGCCCTCAAAGCGAAGGTCAAAGCAAGAGTGTTTGTAAATATCAAACGAGCAGGCAGGTAGGTTCGTTCGTTCGTTCGTTTGCTCGCTCGCTCGCTCGCTCGTTCGTTCGTTCGTTCGTTTGTTCGTTCGTTCGTTCGTTCGTTCGTTCGTTCGTTCGTTCGTTCGTTCGTTCGTTCGTTCGTTCGCTCGCTCGCTCGCTCGCTCGCTCGCTCGTTCGTTCGTTCGTTCGTTCGTTCGTTCGTTCGTTCGTTCGCTCGCTCGCTCGTTCGTTCGTTCGTTCGTTCGTTCGTTCGTTCGTTCGTTCGTTCGTTCGCTCGTTCGTTCGTTCGTTCGTTCGTTCGTTCGTTCGTTCGTTCGTTCGTTCGTTCGTTCGTTCGTTCGTTCGAGACATGAACAGCACTACACACTTGTAGGCTGAGAATAATTTCTTGCATAGCCTACTGGTTATAGCATCAGGCTGCTCTCCTCTGCCTGAAATGGCATTAATAAATAACCTTATCGTCTGGAACAACACAGGTATGAGATCACACAGAAATTTACTAACATCGAACTCTCACAGCCCTTTCGCAATGTGCATCAGATCGTTTAACTTTGTGCTCTTTTTGTATCTCCTCTAGACTGCAACATACACCATACATTAGCTATAATAAGTGCAGGAGCATACTGAATGTCCAAACCCTGGAGGAAATAATTGTGGAGGCCTCCACTCTATTGAATGAGTTAGAGTAGCAGTAACAAATATTAAGCAGCGTAAAAATATTAAAGTAGCAGGCCTGTCTCCAAGTTTAAAAAAAAGGCTACAAAATATGGTTCTCGCTCAACGCGCCTATTTACGCTGTTGTACAAATGCCTGAGGAAGCGATCCATCACACTGCGGCGAGCCCGTCCTCATAAAAGCGTCGCGAGCAGTGGCGAGTTCCGTTTGTGTTTAGGAAATGTGCTGTGTGGGGTTTCTGTTGAAGATCTAAACAGACGTAAATTGTAAGCAGCACGTACAGCATTCCGATTTACTTTGCCCTGCATTTTGAGTACATATCGCGTACAGTCGTCCATCCTTCTCCCTAGAGTGCTGAATCGCTGCTGTAAAGCGATATCTGTGCGTCGCTGACCAGTTTGAAAGACAATGGTTGCGAACGGCGGAAGCCGCACGAATGCGCAAGGCAACAGTATTCATCCCGGTATCTTGCCGGAATGAATACTGTTGCCGCGTGACTGGCTGCTCAAAGCACTTTGCAGTGCATTCTCGGGCTTCTTTCACGCTCGAAAAAACACTTTTATGTAGCACGTATTGAGCAACAAGCTGTATCGGAAGTTTTTCATGTTGCTCTACAATTTTCTCATTGACACTTTTCATCTAATTATAATATTCGAGGAGTTGAATAATTAATTAAGATTAATTATGTAATTAGGCGGAATGCAAAAATTAATCTCAGTATCTCCAAGTGACGGCAAACAACAGTACCTTGGTTCTGTCCAGCTACGCGGCATTTGCATATTTTTAATGTTTCGTGCAAGTTACGGGGGACTCCCTGTATATTTGGGTGTGGTGCTTGGAATAAAATTATTTGAAAGTCTGGCGCTGTTTCTGTCGTCTCATTTTTCCTTCCATATGTTATTTTGCATTGCGCCACAATACCTTTATTACACTATTATAAACACAGCGCAACAGTGGACAAAGAACGGAAAGCAGGAACGAACGTTCTTTCTTTCAGTTTTCCACCTGCTATGGCGCTATTTGCATAATGTATTACGAACTAGCCCGGTCACACAGATTGCTCCGAAGTCACTGCACAGAGGTCTAAGCTGAGCGTGGTGCGAAGCATGAAAATTTTCGAAATATTATGGAGATCTATATATATCTGCTGCATCAATTCGACAAATTATGCAATTAGATTTGTTGCCCTCGTTTTTTTAGAGTAGTTACAATGTTAGTGCTTCTTCATGGCAGATATTTCTTGCAAATCATTATGATTCATGCAAGAATCATAGGACCAGAGAAAGGTTTAAAAGGATTTAGTAGATGCACAACAGGTTTTTAGATTACAATAAGCATTCAGGAGCAGGCCAGTGAAGGTCACGTAAGTGCTCCCTCAAATACAGTAGGTCTGTGTGAAGCAATGAACTCAGTGACAACGTTATTCCCATAAAAATCATAGGGAACATATTCCGAACACTTCGGTTATGGCTGCGAGGCTGTTGTGAGCCTAGTATCCGACGAATCGTCGGCAGAACTCCTTGCAGGAACCCTCCGCGCCGCGCTCGGTTGGGTTTCAAGATAAGAAGACTTTTGCGACCTTCTGGACGCTTCAGTGACGGGCATGCCTGGAAGCTGCGAATAAGTGGCCGATGACTCTTCATTGACAATATAACCTTTCAGCCTAGCCTTACCGCTTCACTATTGCCGTAACTGCCCCTGCTAGCTGCAGCGTGCGACCTTGCAGTGCTAGCCTTAACGTCACGCGCATGGGCAGATGAAAATTGGCAAGGGTCGTACAAGTAAACAGTAAATATAGAGGAACATCGCTATACTAATACGTTCTAATTAATTGTCAACAGAACGTCTGGCACTCCCGCAGACGTATAGTTGCAAACGCCCGATGCGATTACTAAGCCCGAAGAAGATAAGACGATTGCTTTGCGCAAAACAGTTGGCTCAAACGCAAACGACAAAAGAGACGCGGATAGCAAACTTCCACGTGTAGTCAAAAGCAAGAGTAGCGCACAAAAAAAGAAAGCTTATTTCATGCCAAGTTTGCTCCGCTATATCTATTCGCGCCAGAGTTTATGTGCGGATGCCAGTAACCGTGGCTGACGCGGTACCGAAAGGAAGCGACGGCAGAGGCAGGGGGGTCAAAGAAAGAGAATTGCGGCGCCGTTCTGGCTTGTTCCGCCAGCCAGTCTTCCCGCCACGTTCAACCCACAAACGCGAGAGAGCGCGCATTTTCCACGAAGGGAAAACGGGCACCGCATTCCCGGGGGCGCATTCCGCGCACCCGGCGACCAGAAAATCGGGCCACCGGTTCAAACGCCGCGCTGCGCTGCGGTGAGGGGCTTCCACATCGCAACGTGCCGATGCACTGAGAAAGTGTCGGGCGCAGCGCTCGCCCCCTCTTCGCGCTCTCCCCGAACCGCCGCCGTCTCAACTCTCCGGTGCAGCCGGTGCGCGCTCTCTCGCGACGCCATTCCGGAACGCCAGCGTGTAACGTACATGGGAGAGTCGGAAAGGCTGCTAGCGGGCGGCGAGCTCTTCCACGGCAGAAAAACGGCGACGAGAGAGGAAGACGCAAGCTGCGATGAAGGTGTCGCCAATTCCCAACGGTAAAATCAGAGCGCAATCGCCACAGTGGGAGTACGACCGCGGGATTCAGCGGTGAGCGACGGGCGCCGGCAGGAGAAAAAAAAAGAAAAAAAAGTTCCATCGCAGTTCGCCTCGTTTTCGCACTGCGACAATCGGTTTTTGTCACCCGCGTGATTTTACGTTTATTTTTTTTTTTATTTTTCTTCTTACAGCTATCTATGAGTGTGAAGGTTTTTCTTATTATTGTTTTTCTTCTTCTTTGCTTGTTAGCAGGGTCTTGCAAATGTGTTTTGGGGAGCCATGCGCGGAATCTGAAAAGTGACTGAAATTTCGTAGTCTAGAGTGCAAATCCGAATGTCATGTTTTCAAGTACCCAAATGTTTTTTAAGTGTCGGCGCTCGCTTCATGGTGTAAGTCTAGATGCTCGTAAATGGATTCTGTTCAAAGCGACGTTATTTTCTGCGCAAGTTAAAAAATAACTGAAAAAAATATAGGAAAACGAACAAACATAGCAGGTTCTTGCATGGAGGACTGCGCTCGCGCACTTTCCTCGAAATTATTCCATCAATTCATAGTTGCTGCAAGAAACATTCCGCAACGCCCTGCGAAATTTCTCACGTGTTCAGGCGCGCGGCGCAGGTAATACAAAAGCAGTACAGTGCGGGAAATTCGTAGGCTCACGTTGTGCACATGACATCAATTCTGCGTTCCAAACTCGAGGCGAGATCATATGAACAAAGTTTTGTGCAGAGTGTTTAAGCACTGAGTCTAACCGAGGACGTCGTATCTCTATATCCTTCGCTTGCCGGGTTTCAACTTTTGAGGCCCTCGGCATACTCGCGCCGGCTCACTCTTATACATCGGCAAGAGTAAATGACCTTAACACTATCATCAAGCTGAAAGTGCGGAGACAAATTTTAAGCTAACGAAGTTGTCAAATGTTAGCTATTGCTGTTGCAGATAATGCTCACCATTAATATCTGCAGCAAAATTTTCTTGAACACATGCTTCCTTCTTTTTGTTTCTACATTTCTTAGTCGCTAGAGTTTATTTTTGATGTTTGGGATGGCCGGCCCTTCGATGGTCTGTTTTCCCATCCCATGGTCTCGTCATTTATTAAACAGCAAACAACGATGCATGCGTCACTTTAAAAAAGTTATAGAACTGTAATTTCTGTGTAACGAAGGAGATAGATTACAAAGAGTCCTGTAGTGGCGTACCACTGAGGCCTCCTACTGCCTTATTCTTTCATAGCTTAATTAAACGAGCTATATTTCAGAGGGTGGAACCAGAAATTTTATCAGGCATTTATTTGTAGTAAAAGGGGAAAGGAGTTGAAAGTAGCGAACTGCTTTCTTTTTTTCTTGTGGACCTGAACGGTGCTGAAAGTTTACCAATTAGCTGCGTTCAGCGTGTGCATAGAGAGAGAGAGAGAGAGAGAGCAGGGTGGTGGCTAGTATATAACCTGTTAAACACAGCCAATAAATCAAAGGAAATGATCGCTTCGTAAGTTCTCCATTCTTCCCCAGGAAATGTCACTGTCCTCCCTAAGCGGTGCGTTAATTTTGTCACGCCACTCGGTCGAGGAAACCAATCCCACAATTCTTCTGTATACGGCTCAGTTTCGGCTTGGCTTCTGATGCCTCCTCTTTATCGCTCTTACCTTTTCTTTTCGCTCACTTTCGTCTCTTCATTCGTTTGCCTTTGAGAGTTTCAATGACCTTTGGTTTTACGTTTTATTTTCTTGCTTTACAACTCGCTGCAGGGCCCTGCTTCAGCAAGAAACGAACGGGCACCTCTTATGCCAGTAGTGAGCCTTCAACCCCCCTAATTATTTTCCTGATAACGTGAACGAAATCGCGTAATTTGGGAAGACGTGAGAAAAGTAATTATGCGAACTCGTCTGGTACCTTTTCTTCTTTTTTTTCTGTTCCGGTCGGCAGAGTAAAATAATTAAACTCTGCCCAAACGAAAAACTTTTGTTCAGAGGGACAATCAGTGAAAGGCTCCAGCATTGCTGCTTACGTATCAGTGATTAGTGTTATGGAGCGAAAGCTGCCCGTGTATGCACATTTCGACACGCGCTATAGAAAAGCTCAGAGATTCTTTACATTTGTTCCAATTATTCTCTGTGAAGTAACTATGCGATATATTACTACGTGTGCATTTTTGTTACTTCGTGCGATGTGACTTTCTTTCATCTTTTTTTTGTTCAGCATCCGGAAGAATAAAAATTATTTTTCCGTTTTTGTTCAACCTTGAGTGAGGAAGCCGGGTGTCGCCTATTTCTCAATGACTGAAGGCGTCTGCGCTGAGGTCATTTCGCAACGGTTCTTCCCGTTTCACTGGAAGCTCATCTGAAATATAACCTCTTAACATATGATATAAAGATCTTTGTACGAAGGGGCCCCTTTTGGACCATACATCAGCCTTTGGGGGGAAAGCCGTGGTCTGGAAATCTAAGATATGGCGCTTGTTCAGACACTCTCAGACTGGTACAAACGGTTTCTCGATATTGTGCTTCATTTTGCCTCTTCATGACGGAACGCTGCAGTACTTATTAAGCGTGTCTAATGTTCTGCGTATATTGTTTTGGAATAAAAAATGTCGCAGCTTCGCCCGAATGGCGAAGCATCAATTGCGATAGCAAATTAGTAGAGAGCTATACGGAGTCAGGATGGTAGTTTTATCGGCTGCATAAACTTGGACACATTCACTTACTAACTGAATTAACAAGCATGGTATCAGCGCGCACAAGCAAGCATGAATAGATCTCACTCGATGACAGCAGACAACCACTGTCTGGAGAGAAACGCTGGCCTGAGCACGCGCTGCCGCAGCATCGAGCGAAGGTTCGTGCGGTCTATCGCTTCAACGGAAACTGAGTGGCGAAAGCACAGCGCATACAAAGGTCAAAGCTGTGTGGACATTGCTTTCAAGATACGGTGCGCGCGACAGCCCGTAGCCGCGCAAAGTAGAAGTACGCAGTTGGTGGCAGAGTAGAAGCCACATCCCCTCCCTCCCACGCTGCCTTCCTGCTTTCCTTCTTTCGCGTGGAAGATTGAGTCGCCAGTTCCCCTTGCGCCCGGTCGCAAGATACGCATTTGGTGCCGCAGCTAAACGTCGCCTCCCCTCCCTCCCTCCCTCCCATCCCCCCACGGCCTTTCGCATTTGAAGTCGCGTTTGCTCTCCACCGTGCGTTCGCTCTCCGTGAAAGCGCGCGTTCCTCGCGCGCTTTCATTCACACATACAGCATACGGCGCGCGGAAACGATTTTATCGCCCTTGGACTTTATACGGAACCTCACGGCGACGGCGACTACGACGGCAGAAATCCGCTTGGAGTATCCATATAATTGCTATCGCAATAAAATTTAGGACAAGCTGCCACGGCTTCTTGTTTTCGAGGTTCGTTTCATGGACCACACTCAGGGACCACACTCTCAGAAGACGCTCGCCTTCCAGGAGACGACGGTAACCAGAGAATACTCATTTCATGTGCAACTACAGAGAAAAAGACGCAAGAAAATTGGCTTGACAGGAAAGTCAACCAGAACCCAGCTTGCTACCCTATCAAATATCTAGCTGGTGCTCACGCGGAACAGAAATTAGTTACCAGTGGTTGCGCAGGAAAGAGAGCAAATTAGGGGGTGAGGATCGTCATCAGCCCATCCCCTGGATTGAGCATCAAGTACCATTGCACGTGTAAGCATTCTGGCCAGACTGCAATGTGAGTGACTGCGGCCTTACATCTCGCCATTCCCCATTCTTCCATGCACTTCCAGGGGCCCTGTCAACCACCGAATTACTCTCAGCACCAACGAAACGACGAGAAAAATATAGGCTGTGGTTTATCTCTGGTTAAACCTAGTCGAGTAGCGATAGCTACAGACTGTGGTGGCCGCTACAGGAGCGGTGGCCGCGCGGCAACCGCGACGAGGCGAGTTGCCGGAGAGAGGAGGCCTGTGGTGTGACGTCACACAGAGGGCACGGCGAGCACGCCAGCTGTGGCGGTTGCCAGGCAACGTGGACGCGTGCCTGTAGGAGCGGTGGCCGCGCGGCGACCGCGACGAGTTGAGTCGCCGGAGAACCGAGGCCCATGGTGTGACGTCACACAGAGGGCGCGGCGAGCGCACAACGACTAAACCCCTTGATGTTAGAAAGTAGCGACACTCTCCCCCGCGCGCGCGCTTTCCTACTCAATTCTCCTCGGATTTCTCCCCCTCACCGGGCCGGCGCGGCGCTGAACCCTCCAGCGGCTCGCTGCAGCCGCATTAGAATCAATTCGCGCGCTTGTTTATTCGGCCCTTTGAAGCATTGTATGGGAATTTATCCCTTGTGAAACTGTCATGACGAAAGTACGTTTCCGATAGAACGTCGTGACGTTTTTTTTTTCTTTTTTTTTTGCGGACGCTTCGATAAATACACGCGGAAGCGCTCCGAAAAAATGAGTACCAAGCAGTGGCTGAGCTGTTTACCTCTACGTCGCCACTTGGCTTTTCCGTAACGCGGAGGTGTATTGGGTGCATACAATATAAGCAGCGTAGAGTATAAACGCGAATTTGGTTCACAATCTTCGCTCTTAAAAGGCTCAGAGAAGGTGACCAAGAAGAAATGTGATAGTTTACTTAAAGTGAATTCGCCAAAATGAGTGGGCCAAAAGCCTTTGTACCAATGCCACTGTGCGAAATACGTGCTGTGTTTGCGAAACAGCCAACATAGAACTTTACACACGCGCCTGCATTCCGTCACTATGAAACGACGAGAAATTACATTCCATCACCTCTGGGAGTAACCTAAGTCTCTCTCTCGAAAAAAAAAAAGGCTGATTGCTTACACGGAAACTGCTAAGACTGGCACTTGATAATTAACTTAGACTTCAAGATGTCAAGTTTATCAGAATTGAGGGAGATTATCAGAAGCGCGTGGCTTGTACTTAATGAGCATGCGCGAATAATACATAATACATAATACCACCTATCTACCTATATATTGCGGTTCATGCCTTCGCAACATAAAGTACATAAATAAAAAAAATGCTCGCAGTATTGAAATTTTGCAAAGATACAATAAGCACGCAATAAGAGTAAAATAGTTCCTTGGCTTCACAAGTATCAGGCGCAAGGATCACACGCACACACACACACGCGCGCGCACACACATACATGCACACACATGCACGCACAACGCACGCACATACACAAACACGCACACACACACACGCGCACAACTACAAAATATGAGTTACAGGCATTAACTCACAAATTACATACATTTGACAACTAACGCACGCGCGAAAACACAAAAAGCTTTGTCACGGCTCGAAGAGTCAACGAAAATTTCAGCCGACTCACTTTAAAAAAAAAGTATATGCACAGTTATCGGTGCTCTGTATTAAACTGAACGAAGAGTCCGGCTATGCGAAGAGCATTAAAATCTCCATGCAACTTCATCCACAAATATGAGGAAAGCTGCAACATTCACCTCGCAAAGAACGGCGTGCATGGAAGGGGCGAAATCCCTTCTCCCGATGTTATGGAGCCACTGCTTCCGACGCACGACATTCCGTTCACCTCGGGGGATATAAAATAAGGCTTGCCCTTTCTCTGGCCTGCTGCTGCATTGAAACGCGCAGCAGCAAGGCATTTTCACGGAGAACGAATCTCACATTCCTACGAAAGGATGGAAAAACTTGGGAAACACACGTTCGGAGCTGCAGGGCGACCACCACTTGGACTGCTCATGGCGAGTGGGAGAAACTAAAGGCGCGCGAAAGCAAGTTTCGCGCTGTTTTCGTGACGTCAGGGTCACCTGACGGGGTAGTCTTGAGCGCCGCAGCCATTCAGCGTGGCGGATGCGCTGCCTCCGCGAAAGAGGGGGAGAAAAAGAGGAGGTTGAACGCGCCGGCGAGGGTGTTGCGGCGTAGATCAAAGCGTGTCGCTACTTTCTAACATCAAGGGTTTAACAACGACAGGAGCGGTGGCCGCGCGGCGACCGCGACGACTCGAGTTGCTGGAGAATCGAGGGCCGTGGTGGGACGTCACAATGCGGCCACGGCTCAAAGTGCGGCGACGGCGAAGAGGCGAAAACCTGGCGTAATGTAGCTCTTGCTACAAATTAACTCTGAAACTTGCAGCACGTTGTTTAACAAAGCACAAGACTCCTATAGCCTGCCGATTCGTTTAAGCATTACTATTATGATTATTATTTTTGTAGCATCCCTTTATCGGCATCGCCGTAGCAAATTCTATCGTAATCTTTGTTGTAGATAATCTGGACAGCGCCAAATGATTTTGTGCCGACGAATACTTCACGACGATAACCATTCGAATATTATCATGCGCACAAATCTATTTTTTTTTTTCCTTTGTGTAGGCTAGCAAGCTAAATATGAGCTGTACTTTCAAGCTTCTCTTCGGTCTCTCTTTTTTCCTTGAGTCACCGTCTGTGTGCTCAAGTATTTATTTATTTATTTATTTATTTATTTATTTATTTATTTATTTATTTATTTATTTATTTATTTATTTATTTATTTATTTATTATACCCTCAAGGTACAATTTTCCATTGCAGAGGAGAGGGGCAAATGGAAGAGGTAGATAAAGAGGCAAATAACACATACTTGGTTACAGATACAAAAAAATAAAATACAAATAAGCAAAAACTTTCAAAGAAAAGGTCAATGGCAAACACGTGGAAGTCAATAATTAATAAAAAGAAAAAAGAATTGCCCCGGAAGTGTTAGATAAGTACCTCAATACAATACATGGCAAAACATAACAAAAATACATGGCATAGCATACAAAAAACATATAACATATAAAATTCAAGGCATAACATTAAAAATATGGCTATTATACCATATAAATATAATATATATATATATAAAATAGTTATTATACAGAACAAACTGTCAATCACTACATTAATGATAAAATGAAACTTTCAAGTGTGGTTTTTAAGTTATCGATGCCAGTTATGCTTGCAAGTGATGTGGGAAATAAATGTATAAACATATTATTTCCGCCAACGCAAGCAAGATGCTCCATGTAAAATACGTTAGGTGTTATCCCACTTCGTAATAACATGGGTATAACACGGGAATTATGTGTGATTACCTCTGATGTATTTAATGACACGCAAAAGCACCTACATGAGCACTCCAAAACGACATCGCAATGTTTCAAATGAAAACTCGTAGATAAAAGTTGGCGTGAATACTTTGTTCACACAAAGCACTTTTTTACGCGGTCACTTCGGTCAGACCCGCTGATAATGTATAAATAACAGTGACCTAATGCTTTGTGCAAGCATATTAACGCTCGACACGTCTTTTGTACACCGACCGTCAAATCACCCATTTTCCAGTATTGCAAGCAGACTTAGAATAAAACGCCTCCACTTTCCAAGTGCTTTCGTGTGGTGCCCACGATGATACAGCCGAATTACTACATTGTCCAGGTAGCTATCACGGTAAATATGTTTACATGGCGATTTTTTTAAATTTAAGACAGAAATCTTATATATTGTCTATGGAATGTTCATCTAATGTCGACTTAATCGCCTGTCCATGACATTTCTGTCATGGACAGGCGCACAATTCTTGCGGAGCTAAATGACAAATTGTTTTGAGGGCTGACAAAGTTTATTTGATGGTTCAATCGCTAAACTTAGGTCTATATTTAAATAGCGTGGATGTGGACAGTGATTTTTAGGCAAATTCGTTTCTTAAGACATGTACTGAATCCACGATCTCCTATAAAGTTAGCCGTCAAATATATTTTACAATGCTTGTTCTTCATTGTGGAGACAAATACCCAATTCCGCGCGACGTACAGGATTGGCTACATGCCGACCCTATCCCCAAAAACATGCACCCGTACTACAATAAAGAACGTCGGAAGGCAAGGGCTGCCTCCCTCATTAAAGCCTATGGCGACACCACGGGCGTCACCTTTGTAGACGCAGCTGAATATCAAGATGGGCACCGCTTCGCCGCGGCTACCACAGTAGGCGGCTCGCTCAAACATGCCGCCAGCATCGTAACCCAAAACGTCGAGATGGCCGAGGAAGTGGCCATCGCCCTGGCCAGCCTCGATCCTGACTGCCACACCATCGTGAGCGATTCCCGCACGGCAATCACCAATTACATAAAAGGTCGCATTTCAAAAGAAGCACTACGCATCCTACACCAAGCCCCTCACTCACTTGAAAAGCAAATCACTCTCGTCTGGTTCCCAGCACACGCCGGCGACGTACATCCGCACCTCACCAACCTCAACGAGGTCGCTCACTCCGTAGCACGAGGCCTTGCCAAACGTGCCGGAGACAGTGCAGGTGCACCCGCGGAACGCGATCGCCTCACCAGCTACAACGACCTTACGAAATCATTCTATCTCGAAAGAAGAACCTTCCCCATCCCTCATCAGAAGCTAAACAGAGCACAGGCAACCACCCTTCGCCTGTTACAGACAAACACGTACCCCTCACTAACACGTTACCACAGGATCTACCCGGACACCTACCCTAGTAACATTTGCAAGATCTGTAAGACTCAGGCAGCATCGCTTCCCCACATGCTATGGGAATGTAAAGACCAATATCGGACAAATAATACCATGACCCTCTCGTCGAGATGGCACGCCGCCCTGCGCAGCTCCCACCTCGACGACCAACTCTGGGCTACCCAGCAAGCCTGCGAGGCGGCGAAGAGGCAAGACCTCGACGTCCCCACGTGGGAGGCCTAGGCCCAGCCAACTAAACTGCTGGTTTAAATAAAAGTTTGTTCCTCCTCCTCCTTGTTCTTCATTTGTAGGGATGCGTGAATAGTAGTTTCTGAGACCGGATCGAATACAAATAGAATAGTGCCACATGCGAATCGAATCGAATCAAATATCAAATATTTTTAAATAGTTTGCAAATAATGTACAACCTTCTCATCAATAATATCAAACAATTTTCAGATCGTGGTATTCACAACAATAAACATTTCTGTCATGGAACTGTCCTGCCGAAGCATGGTTTATTAAAAGGTAGAGAGCACCCAAGCAATTTGTTGGCAAACTCGGGACCCTTCGGAAAAATCGCGGTCACGCATTATCATATCAAGTTTAGAAAGGCAGATTTGTGGTCCCATGACATCTGTGTATACATTCGCGACCAACGAGAAATGCATGCTGTCTGCGGCAATGGCCGCAGACAAGATGAAGTACCTTTTGCTAGTTATAATGGTCGTGGCAGGTGCTATCCCTATTGCATCAAGTATGCCACCAAGTATGCCAAGTATCAAGTATGCCGCAGTGAAAGATATTCAGAATTATTTCTATCAGTGCACACATGTGTTGCATTATAAATAGCACCAAACAAAATTTCATTGCCAGTGATCGCAGTTCAGCCGGAAAAAGCATGGCTCCCTGAACGACGTAGCGTGCTTTATACGTTACATGCACTGTGGATGGGATGACAGTTATCGACCTTTTTTGCTTCAATTTCATCTCTGATCATGCACGGACCACGACGCGAAGTATATTCAAAAACTATTAAAAAAATATTCGAATTTTCAAATAGTGTCCATTCGATGTGAGGACCGAATCGAATAGGACAATATTTGGTTCATTATTTGAAAGTTTCGCATATTCGTACACCCCTGTTCATTCGCAAACAGGCCCGTCGAACGCACCTGTGGAGGCGTGACATGGCCTCGCAACTATCTAATCATGGCATGCTGTGACGGATCCTTACACATCGTAGCTGGATAGCCACTTCGCAGCAAGGCAGCTAAAATTAAAGAACGCAACATCGTGATATGACTGAACCGCAAGTCGATGACGCGAAGAAGTAGCGACGACGGAACGCTTCGCTCCTTTAACCGCACAAATTGCAGGTTGAATCGCAACTGTAAACCATGATATCATGAGCTTGCGTGCTAGTTAAAATATATTGACGGGACTGACAGAAAAACCAAATAAAGGCCATATGCTTCCTGCTACTTGATTTAACTTGTGGTGCTCTGGGGAAATGAAATTTTTTTGCTATTGTAATCAGTAAAATGTTCGTGGAAATCGGTCCCGCAAGATATTCTATAGCTATTTTCAAAAAAACTCTCCTTCGTCTTAGAGCTGAATTAAAGCATGCACGTAATGTCTGTGTTAAAAGACGTATATAAATACTCGTGCAATTTCACGTAAGCGAGCTCGAAGTCATATTCAGAACCAATCAATATACAATCCTCATTAAAATTATTTCTAAAAAAAGGGGCCCGAATGCGTTGAAGAAGTGAGAAAACCGTGAATACATTCAGTTCTTGCATTTTAGCGAGCATTGCGCCTCCACAGACTGTGTGACGCCGCGCACACCAATAGTTCATTCTTCCCTTCTTTTTCTCTCGTCTTTCGTACCCCTTTTCCCCTTCCCCGGTATAGGGTAGCCGACCGGAGCCATCCTTAGGTTAGCTTCCCTGTCTTTCCCTTGCTTTTATTTTTGTGCTCTTTTATTGTGACTTGTCAAGCCTTAGCGAGCCTTGCACTGACACGACGCAACTGACTTCCGTTAAAGAGTCCTGAAACCTCAGCTAAACAATTAGTACTTGCAGACATCACGCAGCTAGGACGTCTCGACAGCGACAACTGCTCTTTTCTTTCTAGTCTCTGCGCTGGCACCGTTCCATTGCCGCGATTACACTGCACCACAGAGAAGACACGCGACGGTGAATACGTTGATTACAGGCATAACCAATGTAACATCGCTACTGGACCGTTAGCGGCGAAGGAAGTGCTCTCGCTTGACCATGACATCAGCGTGACGTCATCGCCTGAGTTTATCCTTAACCGTACACGTGGCTGCTTACTTCGCGAACTCCTTCGTGGTTCGCTAGTCTCTATTCCGTTGACGCCTTCCGTTCACACCATTCACTCACCAACGCCAAGCTACAATCAAACAGAAATGTTTACGGACCGCGGGATCTCAGAAAACGGTTAATTCCCGAGCAGCCTGTAGCAGTAGCCTGTGAGGCAGCGGAGATATTGAGCTTTTACTCAGATTTCATTGTCCGTAATATTTTTTGGTTGACTCCACGTTTGTGGTGCCTTTTTTCGTGTAAGCACTAACACATCGAGGCTGGTTCATAGTCGTTCTTTTAAATAAAGTTTTTAGCGAGTTTACAAGGCGGCCGTTATTGAAATACTTATGCAGTCTTTACTATAAGTATGCAAAAAGGGCGGTGCGAAATTTGCGAAACGCGCGTCATGTTCCAGCCAAATTTTAACGCTTTGAAACTACCAAAGAGACAATTGCAGCAGAAGCGTGAAATATTGTGTGTCTATACCAAAAGAACACAAATAATGTGTTAAAGATGCTTGTTTGATGCCAGAAAATGGAAGAGAAAACAAAAACAAAAATCAAACACTGCCTTCGCCATTGCGACAGCGCTGCTCCTATCTAAAACGAAGAAGCAGACCGCTAACTATTCGTATAACAAAAATATTATCTGGATTATCACTCGCCGCGTCTATTTCTTGCTTCCTTCCGGAATATCGTGTTTGCTTTAGTCCCTAAAAAGAGTGACGATTAAACACACAAGACATATATCCCATATATTATCATATGGGATATATGTTAACATATGTCCAATGGGCAACATATATTAACAAGACATATATCTCAGTGGGCATTGAACTCTTTTCTAATGAACCTGTTCGTCACCACGAACAGCGTCGTGTTTTCTTAGCTTAGTCCCCTGCTCTTCTGCAGAGTCATTGCCAACCTACCTCGGGTAAAATGTAGAGAAGCGAAGAAACGAAGTCGTACAAAAATAAAATACCCATTGTGCCACCCAAACCACGGGCAAAATGCGTTCTCCAGCAAGCATCAGCTTCGCAAGCAAAATGCGCAGCTCGCGTAAATTGAAAAGAACAGCTCCGCTTTACCGATCACTCCGGTCAGGGGTACCTTTACGTGGTCGGCATTTTTCGGCATCCTAAACGACCGCCGCGAGCCAGGACAACGAGGTTCAGCCGCGCTCACTCACGCACACGTGCACACGGGTCACACATGAGACCGCACAAGCGCAAGATGAAGAAACGCCGCCGAGAATGTGTTAGGCCTCGGAAGAAGCCAAGAAAGACGACTTCCCAACTCTTGTTGCTGAGGGCATTAGTTAAGCTTGGCAGCACAGGGCACGGATGGTTTCCTTTCGTTCGTTACTCGCTGTTTTTCTTGTTTTTGATTTTTTTTCCCTTTGGCGCCGCCTTAAGAAAGTCGGAGACGGTCCCCCCCTTCTCCCTTTCTTTCTTCTCCTCCGGCTGCTTGCGGTCGCCGACAAGCGACTCAAAACAATAGGGCGGCAGCAGAGACAAAAAAACACAGCGCTTGGCAGCCAAGTGTTGCCTCGCAAGGGCGAACCAACGCCCGGTACAGGGCGCGCGTCTCCTCCCGCTCGCGGCCAGCACGACGAGCGCTGATTGCGGCAAGCGCCTTCCTCGCGTGCTGACGAGTACACCTGTCGTGCTTCCGCGGCACTCGTTCCCTTTTGCGCGAGCGCGCGTTTGTTTTTGCTCAGTGCCACTTGGAAACAAAAACGCAGTGGCTATTTTAGCTTACGTATTCATCGTTCCACACTGCTCGCTCTGCGTTCCGTTTACAGTGTTGCGACGCCGGTTCCTTCAAGCTCGACCGGCGTTACTGCTGGGTAGCGTGGCGTTCTCGGCAGACTGCAGGCGTCCGGTAGACCATAGCGACCAGGCAGGGGCAAGACGATTTCTTTGTGCGAAACTTGCACCGTTTATTTCATGGATGATGAAGGTTAGAAAAGAAGAGGAATGAATTATTCGAAAATACATTGTGGGGCCGCTTAAATAGACTCAGTACCTGCCACGTCACGTGGCAGGTACTGAGTCCAGTCGGGAATTCGGCAGCCAGTCCCTCTCTCCTAGGCGACGTTTCTGGGGCTTGCCTCCGATAGCGGTGACTCGATGCTCCTGTCGCTCTCTGGGCGCTCTCTGGGCGTTCGCTCTCTGGGCGCATGACGCAAAGGGCCTGGCAAACAATACGACACGAGGCCCCGGTGGTACACAGTTCGGGGAAGGCGGAACCCCTCGCCTGCTGGGCGCACACACACAAAGGGGGCCATAAATCACTGCGACTCGCCCGCCAGATTGAGGATCACTCGAGACAACCATAGCAAATCAGGGATTCATCCTCCGTTGGTTTAGGCATGGGCCTCCGATAATTCCCCCTGCACGGAGCGTCACATGTCAATCGTAACGACTGGGCTGTCATACGTCAATCGTAATCCTTTTATTGCGATAGCAATTATATGGACACTTCAACCGGATTTCTGCCGTCGGCGTCGCCGTCGCCGTCGCCGTCGCCGTCGTCGTCGCCGTCGCCGTCGCCGTCGCCGTGAGGTTCCGTATAGATAAAATCTTCACCGCGCGCCGTATGCCCGAGCGCAAGCGTGCTGGGACGCACGCTATCACGGAGAGCGAACGCACTTAATCCCCCACGCGCAAGCAACGAAGCGGGAAGCCAGCGCCGGAGGGAGGGGGGGGCACTTCTACTGTGCCAACAACCGCGCTCGTCGCTCGGCCGCACGGTCTCTTATCTCTCCCGCGCGCAAGCAAGGAAGCGGGAAGCCAGCGCCGGAGGAAGCGGGGGGGGGGGGGGGGGGGGGGGCGCACTTTTCTTCTGCCAACAACCGCGCTCGTCGCTCGCCGCACCGTCTCTTATCTCCACACGGCTCTGACCTTTATGAGCCGTGCATTCGCGGCTCAGTTCCTGTTGAAGCGATAGACCGCACGTACCTTCGCCCGCACCGGCGTATGCTTCCTGCCAGCGTTTTGACAGTCGTTGTCTGCAGTCATTCAGTGTGATCTCTTCATGTTTGTTTGTGCGCGCTCACACCACGCTTGTTGCTTCATCGTAATCTTTTACACGGGGCGTGACATGTCAATCGTAACAACAGCAAACCGCACGTTTCGTTTGTGCGCAAACATCTACACTACGATCGCCTTGCTATAAGAAAAGCCGCGCGTGGTTCGCTCATTCGTAAAAGCGTTTTTTTTGGTGTCGTGTGCTGTCGATCCCCTGACGCGGCGAGTCTAAGTATGCGATAATTAGTGAATTCCAGTAACGCTTCTAATCAAAACACTGAAATCAACGAGCATTGATTGAGTCGTGATCATCTCATATGCTATCTTGATTTCACTTAGAGTGAAGCTTGGAACGAATGGCGCTGCGTGCTATACTTGTTCGCAGCGCTATATGTATGCTACACTATACTATACTGAACATCAGCTCATTATCGCGGCGCGCCGAAGAACCTCTCCACGTGCCCCCTGCGTGCATGACGTGGCGCTCTTCACTCCGACCGCTTTTAATCACTTTCGGCTGTTAGCAGACAGCACAAGACAATATCCTTGCAAGAAAGAAACGACGAGCACGTCTGCTTGCGCCTGGGCTAGCGGTTTTATATTTTTCATTCACGTATCTTCTAGGTGTTTTAAATAATCTAATCAGTCAGGCTACAATCACTGCATCAGCGTCTGCCCAACATTTAAGAACGCTCGCAAAGCCGATGTGCTCAAATATATATATATATATATATATATATATATATATATATATATATATATATATATATTATCGCAGATAATAAATAATGGACATCGCGTTATTTCTTGATGTTGCGTTTGCGCACGCACGCACACACGCACCGTCACTGACGAATCCTCATTATCACTGCAATATCGATTGAATTGTACCCAAGCGAAGTTCTGAGAGGAAGTTTATATCTACTTAGGGCAATTGTTCATTCTCTATTCTTCAATTTTGCATAGGAATGTCAGAGACCTGAGGTCCCGTACCTCATGCTTCCATCATATAAGTTTTTCACAAATCGAATTCCCATAATGGTCATTTGGTAACTCAACATATCGACTCCTATCAAACTGCCAGGGTAGGAGTCATTCATTTCTTCGACTTGCGAGGAACGCAGTGAAGCTACCGTTTACATCAGTGATCATGTTTGGTGCGGAAGAGACAACACAAAGAACTAGACGGATGACAACAGAGGGCTCCGTTATTGTCCGTCGTCTTCTTTGTGGTGTCTGTTCCGCGCCCAGCATGCTCAAATATTTCACCAACATTAGCCCAACGCCACGTCGTGTTGCCATCTACATTCACGCTGACTTTAAGTATGTTCACCACGCAGCATAACCACACGACAATCAATATGTCTGCCTGCGCGTCAAAAAGAAGAAAGTGCCATTCACACTCATCTGTGTCTGCAATAGACTTCGTTCACTTGCTTCCACCGCACTTTCTTCAACAACCGAGTGGCTCGAACGTTCGTCTCTATACATTTGATCCTTTGTTGAAGCTGCACCTTTCACCGCAGCTTTCCCGCTGCGATGCACCATTACTGTGCCGCTTCTGGTTAGGGCCGGCTTTTACGGAAGCTGACTCCTTCCTCATTTGAATGGCAGACGAACCAACATGCGGCTCGTGAGTGTGTGAAGAGACAATCGAACACCACTTGTGTTTCCCTGTTACGATGTCGAGCACGACGTCCCTCGGACTGTGACAAACCGGCTGAATTCTAGACTCATTTCAGAGAAGCAGCTTACCCGCCGCGGTGGCTCAGTCAGCTAAGGCGTTGCGCTGCTGAGCCCGAGGTCGCGGGATCGAATCCCGGCCGCGGCGGCCGCATTTCGATGGAGGCGAAATGCGAAAACGCCCGTGTACTTGCGTTGTAGTGAACGTTAAAGAACCCCAGGTAGTCAAAATTAATCCAGAGCCCTCCACTACGGCGTGCCTCATAATCAGAACTGGTTTTGGCACGTAAAACCCCAGAAAGAAGAAGAGAAGCAGCTTCTAGGACCATGGTAAAGTGCGTCGTAAACTGAGATAGCAACGCCTGCGTTGCTGCAATTTTTCAAATCGACTAATAGCAGCAGCTCACAGCTGGGCACTTCCCTCAACCCCTTCGCTCTTCTTTCTTTTTATCCCCTTATTCTCTTTCTCCGTCCCCCCCCCCCCCCTTCCGTTCTCTTTCTCCTTGTGTTTTCCCTTATAGTGAAAGTTCAGTGCATGTGCCACTGCGTATGTGATGACACGGGGTATGAGCCCCTGGGTCTACTGAGTTTGTGCCACTGGTCATGTGCCACTAGTCATGTACCCCTGGGGCCACTGGATATGTGCAACTGGGGTCACTTGGTATGTGATGACTATGATGATTATGGTGATGATGATGAGGATAAAAGATTACGACGACGATGATGATAACTGATGATGATGACAAAAATTTTAAAAGGCGATTCAACCTCGAGCTAGTTGACGTCGATCGAGCGTTGTCGCTCCAGCGCGGCTGTCGCAATGAATTATATGGTTTATACCACCCATTGTCACCCCCAACTGGCTCAAGAAGGCTGTCTTCTATCGACGCCAACCAGAGGTCGAATCGCCTTCATATTTTTTTTATTCGCTTTGCTTCACACACCGAAACACAGACGCATCGCCCTCACCAAAAGACTGTAACGCCAGACAAGAAAGCGAAGACCTCATCGAAACGTGGGAGGCCAAGCTCGTCTCCGAGGACCTGGAACAACAACATCGCCTCGTCGCCAGGGCCAAGGAGTCAGTGAAGGCCAGAGGACTCCTGGACTCCCACCTAGAGTATGCCACCCGGGATACTGTTTTGAAAATAAACGTTTATTCCTCCTCCTCCTTCACTCGACTTGGTCGTTCAATGTCGACGGTGTTCTTGTGCTGAGCGTGAGCTTACTATACTACATATACTATAATGCGTGCAGGAAAACATCCCTGGTGTGTGAACTTGTTTGTCTCCTTCAGCACGGATCACAAGGGCTTGGTCATAACGGTTGTGCGAGCATAATGCTTAATTTGCATAACGCTCACGAAATATAGCTTATTAAGCAACAGATATATAGATATTTGCCCTTTACTGAACATTTCAAGCTTCTTTTTTTTTAAATGCCCCATTTGACCTATACAAATCTTTGTTTGATGCTCCTGCTATCAGAAGCAGAATTAAAATCCCGTGTTCTTGCTAGAAAAGAAGTCCCGCCTTCGTTTCACAATGCGGCTCTTGTAGAATGAAAAAGAGTCTGCACCTAGCAATAAACTGACGGCACCATATGGTTTCTTTTTGCTCTGTATCAGTGTTTATGTGAATGTGACAGTAAATTTCATCTTGTCTCTGACCAATTCTTGGCCTTCATTCCAGGGTGCCATCCATGCTCTGACTTGCAGGGCACAGCTACAGCACCGAACGCCCTATCTGTTCCCGCGAAATTTCCAGAGCAAGACTAGCAGGTTGTCATGCTGCAGTCACTGGTTGATGCCCTCCGCATGCTCTTTGCAAAGCTGCAGACACAATCAGTTCGAACCACCTTACATGTACTGGACGCCCTGAATCAAGTGCTTGAAAGCCTTCAGTAGGCACCATAGATCGCCAGTTGTCCACATTTTGAACAGAAATCAAAAGTGCACCGATACTCCAGTGAAATGCTAAGGCTACCAACTCATGCATTTCATGCTTAGATTCCTTACGTCTGTAAGCCTTCGCAAATTGGTTTCGAAGGTTGGTCATTGCTGATCCTACCCATCACGTTCAATTAACCTATCTGGTTACCAATACATCAACTCGTCAAAGTGCGGCGAACTAAACAAACTGGTGATTTATATCCGCACGCATCTCATGCAAATTTCATGCAGTACAGCCCCATGATAACAACCAGTATGTCAAGCTCAAAAAGCGACATGCAAATTGCCTCAGTTTGTGATGCCGACAGACGTCAGTGACCAACCGTGGTCTCGATGTGCACCTCCGGATGAAGCGGAACTTTCAGTGTTCTCTCTCCTTTCTTTCTTTTCATTCCTTAACCACCTTTCCTCCGTGTAGCACTCTAGCTGGTGTTTGATCAAAAGAAAATGAAGCTTCCACCAGCGACCTCACGTAAGCAGTCAACGCTCCTCATCGAGGAAAATTTTATGGCCCGCCACTAGCCGCTAGCAATAGATGCTGACCAAAAACAAGAGATGCAGAGCGACAACTTCCTAAAATCTGACGCTTTAAAAGAACGTACTCAACAGTTTCCCTGCAATATGAACAAGCGGGACACGAAGGCCTCGTCGTACAGCCTTACTGGTGCAGGCGATGTGACATTCACCCACCCGATGCGTAACTTGAGCAAAATGGCTTTTGCGCGGCGGGTTAAAGCACTACCAAAGATTGTTGTAGGGTGCGACGCCTTGGCGACCCATTCATCCAGGAGTGAGCGCTATAGGTGTCGACGTATAAGCAGTGGGGCATCTCCGAACTTGCACAAGGTATCTTCAGCGAAAACTGTGTGCTCAAGTCGCAAGAATGTCAGCTGTCACGTTACTTGAAATACCCATGTATGATGGTATCCACTGAAACATTCTCCCCTGTGGGGCTGTTTCGTGGGCTGCCCTGAATACTTCAGGTAACAGAGGTGAGCCAGCATTCGCACCGGCTGACACAACAGGCTGAAAGCATCACGGAAAGCCACTCATAATTTTGAAAAGAAGATATTCACGCGAAGCAGGTGAATGAGACGCTGGTTTATCATGCGTTCTTGCAACTTTCGAGCATGATATGAGAACGAAATCGGACGATACGACTTTTGGAGGTTTGCCGCCCGTCCCAGTTTTAGCACACGAATGGCAGCTGATGAGTTGCAGTTAAGTGGAATTTTGCCAGAGCACCAAATCTCATTGCATCCATTCAAAATTTGTCGTTGGAAAAATTCATCAATATTCCCAAGCGGTATGCTATACCGTCTTCCCCTGGGGCAGTGCGCTGCTTGGACAACTAAAGTGCATGTCACATCTCCGCAGTGCAGAAATCCGCATTGCAGTTGCCGTGTTTTGGGCTTTCTCTTAGAGGGGTATGTGAAGCTACATGTAGAGGCGTCACAGTTGTGGAAGCAAAATAATCTGTACATCTCTCCGCTAACACTATAGCTGACTGATTGGTAGCGATGCACAAAGCTGCTTTAAAGCTTCCACATCTTTCAGGTTAACGGAGTGCGTGCTCCGTTCTCCTGATATCACTGCATATAAAATTAACGACGCAGTGGTTCGCTGGAGGATATCTATGGTTGGCTGCCCTGCACTGGGGTAGGGGAAAAAGGATATGAAAGATTTTGAAAGGTGAGAGAAAAGAAAAAAGAGTTTGGGGAAGGTACGGGCGCTGTCACACACTATTAATGCGCCGCATCATGAGACAGAGTGTCAGTGTCAGATACAGAGACATACAGCGTCACACAATACACAATATCGCAGTCACAACTTGTTGCACAATCCAGTATCCTTTAGCTAACGCAGCAGTGCCTTTATATCCACTCGCGCTACTGTCCGTGTAGGCCAGCGTCCAAGAATTATGGTTTCCCTGAGTGGATGATTACCCAACTGGTCTAATGCGGAAGAAAGAGCTCTTCTTTGCTGGTTGAAACGAGGGCGCTCACAAAGAAGATGCACGATTGTTTCGCTGCCCCTGCAACGGTGGCCTAACATCGAATCAGTGGAATCCATCTGACTTTAAAAAGGGCCTCCTTCATACCCTGGATCCTAATTTATAGCTTTGTCTTCCGTCTGGCCTCTCACGATCTGACTGCACCCTTTTAGCCCACATGTGGCTTGGAGCAGCATTTCCAAATGCATACTCCTTTATCATCGGAGTGGCCAACAACCATATGTTTGATGAGCAGCTGTCACCTTACAGTGTGCTGCACAGCATTGCCCAATAATTTGTAGATAGCTGCTTGCAGTGTCGTCGAGTGGCTGCGCCAAGGCGGTTATAAACAGTTCAGCCTGACGACCGACGTGTACTCCGCGCTCTACGTCTTGCGTTCCGCCTTGTTACTAAAGTTGCTGAAGATTTATACACTTTACTTCAAGATTCAACTGTCCTTCTCTCTAAATTGATTGAGTAGTTTCCGAACTTTATCCCACTTCATAATGTAATATCTTCTGAATGAACGTACCAGTCTGTACACTAGTGTGACCCATATAGCGAGAGCATGGAGCCCTAAGGATCTGGCTCACATGACCACACCAACTACACACTTTCTATCGCTAACGCATAGTCGACCGTTGTAGGCGTCTTCCCCCGAACAACAAAAGTAGACGAGCCATTGTTCAGTATCACGAGGTCATGTTTTATGAGAATGAGTTAGTACTAGGTCGGCAGTATAAGCGAACATTCACTCATACTCACTCAACACTGTTTTTTTTTTAGGCTTCCCACTCGCTCACGTTTACATTCGCGTCTACTCGCACTCACCGGCCCTCCACTCACGTTCGTACTCACGTCCACTCGCACCAACAGGCGCTCACTCATACCTACTCACAATCCCAAGTATTCACTAACGCTCATACTCACGTCCACTCACACTCAACGGCACTCACTCACGTTCACACTCACATCCACTCCCACCCTTATTTGCTTGCTCACATTCACACTCATGCCTTTGAAGTGAGTGTGAGTGAGTGTACTCATGAGTGAGTACGCCAACCTATGGTGTTGATAGATTTCCTCACCTCGACGATTCTGAGAACGCGCACACCACTGTGTATCGTGCCTGTAAATGTCACCACATATGATAAAAGAGTCACCAGCTCGAGATAATAAATTTTCCAAACTACTTACGTCCCACGAATGTGTGGGCCGCAAATGCACACTGTCGATAGCTGTCAGCGCTTCGCTAAAACACACAGTGACGGCTTTACGTTCGAAAGCGCAATTCCATATATCCGCTGTGCCTATCACAGCAAAATTCAAAACTGAGTGGGAATATATCGAAACCTTTGAGAGTTTTCTGCGATGTATAGGAGTTAAGCACTGAGGACAGTAACGTGACACAGGTGCGCAGGGTGTCGCGCTTGGCGTTCGGATATACCCTAGCAGTAGGAGCTCGCCTTGACGAGCGTAAGTCTTTTGAAGAGCTATGAAATCCGGGGTGATCTCTCATGTTTGAGAGGTTGAAAGCCAAGTCACCATGACGACCTCTTAGTGACCTTGCCCTCCACTACAGGATAAATGGCCGAGCGTGTTCTTGCGTACGGTGGAATTTTAATCGGCATGCGGTCCACTTGTTAGCTCCAGAAACATTGTGAATTTAAGCCATCTAGGGCATTACCTAGAGCACTCAAAAGCTGTCCTGCCTCTAATACCGTAGGAGCTTCGCGTCAAACTTCGTATCCTTGGCTTACACCTAAAAAAAGACGGGGGTGGAGGATATGCCATACAGAAGCTACAACACACGACCACGGAGATCTTGCGCATGATGCAACGAATTATCAGCAGGAAGAGGGGATTCAAGGAACAGGACCTGTTCCGGCTAGTGCAGGCTCTGATTGTGAGCCGCATTGCGCACTCGGCACCATATTTCAATTTCAGTAACGCGGAAGTGGAGGTACTCGACCGGCTGATACGCAAGGCGTAATAGCAAGCGCTCGGACTCCCACCCGGAACAGCTACTTTTCGCCTCGAGAAGACAGGGGTGTACAGCAACGCACGGGAAATCATACAGGCCCACCTGGCAAGCCAGAAGGGAAGGCTACTACGCACAATAGCGGGACGCTGCGTCTTGTAACGTCTTGGATATTCCGTACGGCAGACCAGCGCACTGACAAAAATCCCTACACGAATACAAGAAACTATGCACGTCTCACCGATTCCCAGGAACATGCACCTACACCACAGCTCATACCCACAAGACACCATACGGCAATGGGATCGAGGCAGCGCTGTCCAGCTCCGACTCGACAGACCAGCTCAACCTGGTCAACCGAGCGAGAAGGGCAGCTAAGGCCGCTGGACTCCTGGACTGAGGGGACCACACATTGCAGAGCGGAGGAGCTACCTGCATACGCTCGTGTGCTCTGCTGCATAGTTTATTCGCTCTCTCTCTCTCTCTCTCTCTCCTGCAACAAGCGATAGAATAGTATTGATGAGCATTTTTAGTAGGCTAATTAATTTGCCTTCATCATCATGGGCTGGTGTGTCGGGCAAGTTCATCTTTGGCTGTTGCAAGACCGTTGCATTCCCACGATTTGCAGTTGGTGCTTTGCTTGCTTTACCTAATGCAGCTTAGGATTCACTTCGCTGAAAATACGAAGGATCGTACCTGCCATCGCCCATGCATTACACCGTAAGCGTTTATGGGTTAGGATGCATGTGTTATATTTTGGGAGGCGACCGCCTACATGTGATCAGTTAGGTATCTTTAGAAACTAGCACTCCAGCAGATCCGGGTTGCTGCGGCTATAAACGGCACAACGCCGCCAGTCCGGCCAGTCTGGTGTTACTTTCTGTGTTTCTATGCTGCGGTCGTGCGCGCCCAGAGAGCAGTGACCGCTGGCGAACGCGATCAACAATCAGTTGCATACTGGGGCGGCGCCAGGCACCAGCTGGCGCCTTTTCTCGTAGGTACGCGCCTTAGGGAGACACCGCCCGATGGGGGCGGTGTTCTGTGAAGCTGGCACTTGCCCTTCCTTCCAGGTCATGCGTGTCTGAGACAGATGGACTCAATTTGGAAGGAGCTCCTAGCGAGTATTTTCGCTAAAGGAAGTACTTTATGCAGTCGCGCTGGATTTATTTCCTGAAATCTAGCCCCCAATTGGCCCGGCGTGACAACTCCTCTCTGTTCGCCGCTTCGCGTTCTGTCAGCGAAACAGACGGATTTCACCCTCTAAGCTATAGCTTAGCGATGTGGCTACCTGGTCTAGTTGGGGATTCATTGTGACATTAAACAGCGCCAAAAAACATCGAGACGAAAAGCAACCCGACGAGACAGCGCTTGTCCCGTCTGGTTGCTTTTCGTCCCCATATTTTTTTTCGCGCTCTTTACTGTTTCTAAGCTATAGACCGTGTTAACGTGTCAAGCGATTCGCCTTTGAAACATTGTGTGTTTAAAGGCTTGGCGGTGTGGCATAGGAGTAAATATTTGATATGAACGGATAAAGACCCTCTAACCCACAGCAGAACTCCAATCAACGATACCAAATATTATACACTGAGAGAGGGAACATCAGCAACATCTTCATCATCATCATCATCATCATCACGAACCTTTTTTGTGCCCAGTGCAGGACGGAGAAAGGAGAAAAGAAACGAAGGTGTGAGGTTTACGTTGATTCAATGTTAGATTTTCGCCTTCATGTTTCTTGCATTGTCAGCGATACCATGAGGCATTTAGACTTAATATCTCGACAGAGGAAAAATTTTCGCCATCCTGAATGTGTAAAAACACTTTTTTGTGCACTGGTCAGACCGCGACTACACTTTTCATCTACTGTGTAGAATTCTATTAGTACACACCAAAGTAACTTAATAGAAGCCGTCCAGCAGTCGGTCCGTCTGTACTTACAACGACAGATAATATTCATCACGCAGATATTAAAATTACTGAAACCTGTCACTTGGCTTAAAGGGACTGTCAACCGATATTTAATGACATAGTTTTTTTTTATGGCGCAACGGAAAGCTCACCCTCGGTAGTGTTTACACTTGCAGCGGCTACTGCCAAAATCGCATGAATGTTTTGTAAGCAGAATTTTTCCATCTGAGAAGAGTCTGAATAAGAGTCCCTCCTCGAACAACGCGGAAAACTGAGAGCGATGCCGATAGCCCACCTCGCAAATTGTTAAAGCCGCCCATCGCTCTGCTTTCACAGGAGTGAGTGCGACTGTGGTTAAGCACCTGCATTTTGACCTTTTCAACCACTTTTCATAATCAAAAGATGATAAAATAAGGTTGCATTGTCGTACAGTCCTTTCTTAAATTTGTACCAAGTTTTTCCCCAAGTACACATGCCTACGTCATGGCTGCCTGACCCCGGTCGTCCTTATTCGGTCGATGGATGAGCCAAGCCAACCCATCAAAATGAAGGCGAAGGCAGCGCAACTTTTCTACTCGCTACAAACGAAGGCTTATCTGCACATAGTAGGTCACCAAAAAAGTAGAAGAATGTGTACTGTATATTTCAGTACTAATAAAAAGACCAGGAACCGCGTACACTAATAGAAGGTCACGTGGTAGACTTCTTATGCATCTTTATGTTTTTGCCGCGTGGGGCGCCAAAGGTCATTTTTCGCGACCTTAAGTGAAGAATTAAAAATGTAAATTTGCATTTAATGAGAAAAACATGGCTCGTTTTAACCAGTACGATAGGCAATCTTTCCATCAGCGGGGTTATCTCGATTCATATTATGAGCGGTTGTCTGTCCCTTAAGTTAAGCCTTCTCTTCATGGCAGGCGTTCTTACGACGAGTCACACGGGGCAGATTTATTGTTCTGAGTTACTAGCATGGTTAGAGTTTCGATTATCGTCACTGAAAAGCAGCAGGGTGCTCCGACATGTTTTATTGGTTTTTTTCTCGACGCCTAGGCAGGGGTATTCGCCCAAATCCCCGAATAACTCGCCGGACTATCAATAAAGTTATCGTTCTTCTTCTTCTTCTTCTTACACGCCGTGGTTTTTCAGTGGCTATGGTGTTGAGCTGCTGAGCACCAGGTCGCGGGATCGAATCCCGGCCACGGCGGCCGCATTTTGATGGGGGCGAAATGCGAAAACACCCGTGTACTTAGATTCAGGTGCACGTTAAAGAACCTCAGGTGGTCCAAATTTCCAGAGTCTCCCACTACGGCGTGCTTCATAATCAGATCATGGTTTTGGCACGTAAAACCCCATAATTAAATTTCTTCTTCTTCTTATATCTTGCCCTATGACACGGCTGCCGCAAGTGTAACATGCCAGTTCATCTGACATCGATAGTTTTGTTATAGTGTCCTCTGTACAGTAACCGCACAAAATGTTTGGTACAATGCTTTTAGCAAGTGCTGTTTACTTTCCTTACAAAAAATGATGTCCTGTGCCTTTACTTTAGTATGTTTACACTCTTTGTATGCACTAGTGCACTGCCGCCAAGGGCCTTCAGCTCTTGGCCGGTACCGAAATAAACATTATGACAAGAATCATTCCGCACGAACGTGATGACAATACACGAGGCGTGTACTGTCGTCACTATACTAGGCTGCACTATACACAATTCTGCTCGATGTAGCATTCAGTGTCAGTGTACTTTCACGAACTGTATACTAGGATGAGGAGGAGGAAAGAAAGAAAGAAGGCAGGGATGTTAGCCAGAAATTAGTCTCGTTGCCTACCCTACACTGAGGGACGGGAAAGAGGGAACATAAAGATGATATAGAGAGAGGAGGGGGGAGGGGGAGGAAGGACACGGTGAGCTCGCAATAAAGTGTGCAATACGTCAGTGAGGCAAATAGTAGTACTGCAAGCTCAGTATGTTGGTGTCCTGCATTAAATTTTCAGCCATGCTCAGCGCTTTCAGCTGTGATGCTTTGGATAACTGTACACCGACTAGCTTGGTGAGCAACAAAGGAGAATGCGGGTAAATCACGTGAAGTTATTGTTTTTGAAACTGTCTGCCTGTAGCGAGTCTGGGACACTCTCGGAGCAAGGGGAAGCCAGATATAAGACATGTTTGATGACCAAGATGTAGTCGAAGTGTTAGTTTCAAGGAACCGATCGTTTACAAGGTGGACCCCTATCTGAAATATTCCTTGCACCTCGAGCTTGGTTGTAGGATCGGTGTTTAAAAGTACAAAGGCAACACTGTGGCTGTGAGAGACGCAGTGCTGAAGGACTTCGGATCAATTTTTATCACCTAAAGTTCCTTAACGTCCACCTATATATAAGCGCACGAGCGTTTCTGCATTTTGCCCCCAACGGAATGCGGCTGCCACAGACGGGAATTGAACCCGCGACCTCGTGCTCACCAGTAGAACGCCAGAGCCCCTGAGCCGCCGCGACAGGTCTCTCGAACTTGCAAGGAGGTATACATGCTGCCTTCATGAAAGGAGAAAATTGTCATCCACTAGAGTGTAAAACAAAGCTACAAAGGACACCCAGTCGTGTGTCTCATGAAAAAAGCTTCGCAGTTGAATAAAACTTTATCCTAGTCGGGGAGGGGGGCAGGGGGTTTTAATTCAGGACCAGCGCCTTTCAGGGGTGGTCGCTCTGTACTATCGGTTGTATGACAATTTTTTCCCCGTTCATAAAAACTTCCTCTACCTTTCAGACTTTCAAAACAGATTTTACACTTGCTCCTTTCCTTCAATATCATTTTTGAAGTTGTCCCCCACCGGCACCAAAAAACTTTGATATTAACTTTCAGCACTGTCATCTGCGAAAGAAATAAAAAAAACATACAAGTAGCTCAAGTGCTTGGGTGATTTCTTCAGAAATGTTGAATTCCGGCTCGCCAAAGTATTAAACCAAAGTGGAAGGTTGCAACGGGCCGCTAACCTCAGAGGCGGATGAGGGCGCCTGCACGGCTCGCAATATTGTCTTTACTCATCGCTCCCAGAGTTACCCGCTCATCCCCGCGCAGTCTTCCTCAAAGCGGTTGTTCTGCTGGATACGCCAGGCGAAAATAAATGGCCGTACTTCAAAAAGAAAAGGGGAAGGAAATTATTGTTTTTTTTTTCTCCCTTAAGCTCACTGGCCCGCACATTTTAAAGCAGAATGGCTGGCGTGGTAATTAGATTGCATCCATTATTGCAGTCAGGAGCGGAAGGTTAGGCACTGTATGGGCTAGACGCAAATGAGTGCCGCGCCCTTGGCAACGGGGCCGCTGTGGTATGATGTCGGCCACGCGCTTGCCGGCCACAACTTACCGAACCACAGGTCGCAGCGCATGCGCTGACCAATGTGACTGTTTGATGGCTTAATTTTTTTTGTCAGCGCTTCCGACACCATTCGTCAAAGCCTTAACGGTCCGGCTTTGACGAATGCAGTCACCATCCCGTTGACACTCGTTATATGCCGCGACTGCGTGCGAGTAGTCACGCTGAACGTCTAGAAAGAAATCTGGCGCGACTTGTGTTATTCAGGCACTGAGAAAACGAGACAGAAATTCACAAGAAGATTGAAGACTTGAAGCGATCTGTAGTGGTCGTACCAGGGGTGCCTCATGCTCTAGCCAACGTATCTTCTACAAGTCCCCTTGTTCAATGGCCACTGTGGGAATCATAGATGCTCCATATTTTTTTATAAGGCGAGCGGGAAGCGGATATACAGATTTAACGCACATGTTGGAATGTAGGTGAAGTGAAGGTTTTGTCAAGCAGTGTGTATTAAATCCTGTACCAATAACGGTGACGCGTAGAATTGGATTTTTTTTTTTCATCCTATGCTGCAGGAAACCTCAAGCAATGGTTACCTTTGCGTGAAGTCAGAAGTGCAGTAGGAATGCAACGTGAGTAGCATGCCGCTCGGTTGTAGTTCCTGGTCTATCCTGCACCGATGCACAATGAACGCACGCCGCTGATGTAAAATATTCAGTTCACCTGTGTACACTTCAATAATTGTATACACCTTAGTTGTCTGCAGGTGTGGGCATTAGATGTATTTTGCAAGGACACTATTTTTTCGATTATACTTCTATCCTTGTCATCGGTCTTGTCGAAGAGCGCGGGCGCGGCTTCGTGCGAGCTCATGCCGAACCATGCAAAGAACGGAAATATGAAAAGAATGGTTACAAAGTACAACCCCTGTTGCGACATCAGGGTCGTAGCCAGGAGGGGGGGGGGGGGCTGATGGGGCTTCAGCCCCCCCCCCCCTCCCCCTCCGAAATGTTTTCCTGCTGGCATGCACCGCCGACCAAAACAACCACCGGCGCCGGGAATTATTCTGTATTTTGTCTACAATGTCTTTTTCACGCCCGAAGATACATTTCGGCACGAACATTGCGAACTCGGGCTGGATTTCATGGCAACGCCTTTGCACCTGAAGTCACATAACGCAAGGAGCTCCATCGAAACTTTCAAGGGCTTTTCGATAGCAAGCGGGCGCGTTGCGGCATCTCGCTGCGGCCGAGGAATCTACGGAGCGTATGGATTTCAATTCCGAAATTTTATGGGTATAAAGTTCTCATAAACTTTTGACGCGAAAGGTGAACTGACATTTCCAAAGGCGTGTTTTAGATTTTCAACTCTGGAACTTTATGGGTTTAAAGCGCACTGGAGCCCTCGTGTCCAATCCGTTCCAGGAATGGAAGCACGCACTCGCAATCTTCCACACACACGAAAATACTAAATATCACTGTGACTGTCAGCTGCCAGCTGATAATTGTCTCCAACCATATTCAGGAAGCGCCCCCAATGTGATCGATTAACTGGACCACGACAGGCAAAGTAAAATAAGAGAAAACAGAATAAAGTTAATGGCCTATTATTGAGGTAGTTCTGTTTTTGCGGGCGACGAGGTCTGGCTCTCCGTGTCCATAGGGACAGAGGTCCTATGGATTTAAGCAAAGCCCCCACTGAAAATACTGGTATTTTCAGAGAACTTCTTCGCATGCGAGCTGATTGTGGAGATACATATCTGAAGAACCATTTCGAAAGTTGCCCCAGTAATGCTTCGTATTTAAGCCCAGACGTACAAAACCAAAGTCTAGAAATTTGTAGTGAAATTATCAAAGAAAGCCTAGATGCAAAAGTAAACGCTGCAGGCTGGTTCTCCATACTTGCTGACGAAACGATGGATATTGCTGGAATCGAACAGCTTATTGTTTGTGCAAGGTGCCTAAACAAGGACGCCAACGACATCGAAGGAGTGTTTTGAGGTTTTAGCACCGGAATAGATGCCCTCTCTCATTGCGACTGCAGGTTCTATGTGAATGTGTACCAACCGCTGCAGATTGTAGTCACCCTTCCGGTGACCACTGCCAGCGCAGAGAGAATATTTTTTAACATGAGATTACTAAAAAAAACTACTTGCGCTCTACAATGTCTGAGGAACGAATGGCTAGGCTGGCGCTTCTATACACCCACAGAGAAGTCGGAATCAACGTGTACGAAGTCATTGACCGTTTCGCTAAACTTCCCCGAGTGAAGTTTGTCCTTTGGATAGTGAAGCAGCAAAAATCAATGCAAGTAAAAAGGTCTGTTCTTTCTAGGTAAATAAACTCGTAATTATGAAAACGTATGACTGTTCACTAGCTTTTAAAAACACAGAAATTTTCGCCGTTTATTTTAACACTTAGCATTATGATCAAAATTATCATGCGAATACGAAAATTACGAGGACATCAATAACGAATTTTGACCGACCTTGCTCATTAAAAGCCCGGCCCACACGGCGTTTCCCAACAACCACACTCGGGTATTGGGTAGTTCAACTTGCCGCATCATCTGTGGCGTTCGTTTGGCCTTTTCTTTCTTGTTTAGCTACCTGCTTTTACTTCTTTTTCGAACCGACGCAATGCCCTTCCTTAATTTTGGGTGCAGAATATTTGTTGCCGCTCTGCAGGTAGTTAAATTACACAATTTCGTACTGATTTTTGCATTATTCCTCTATTATTCTGCCCATATGGTGCTGTCGCGACCGCTGCATGGCCCAAGTACATATCACGATTTCTGCGATCATAGTTTTATTCTTGCCTGGATCGTCTGTCTTTCTATGCGTAAGGAAGGAAGGAAGCAAGAGAAAGGCAGAAGGCAGGAAGGTTAACCAGAATAACGTCCGGTTGGCTACCCTACACCGGGGGAATGGGAACAGGGAACACAAAGATTACAGGGAGAGGGGGGAGGGAAGGAAAGAAGGGAACTTAGTGGTTAGTTCGCTGACGCGTGTGTTATTGCAGTAATAGTCACAGACGTTGACACAAGCCCGTCGTACTCAAGAAGCACAAAAGTGCCGTCACCGCTTTATGGGCCGACGAGCTATGGGGGCGGTGTTCCAGCAGCACCTGCATGGAAAGCGTCCGATTGTTGTTCAGTGTTCAGTGTGTCTTTAGGGGGCATATCGTGGACAGTGGCACAGTAGGTGGTCGATAGTTTCGTCGGTTCCGCAGACCTCGCATGCTGCACTGTCGGTCACTCCAATTAATGTAGAGTATGCCTTTGTGAAGGCAACTCCTAACCAAAGGCGACAGAGAAGCCAAGCTTCACGTCGAGGAAGTCCGAATGGAGGTCGGAGTTGCAGTGAGGGGTTTAATTGATGCAGTCGTGTAAGTCGTAAGCTTAGCGAGTTCCACTCGGTCAGTGAGAGGCTGCGTGCCAGGTGTCGAAGCTGCCTTGCGGCATCTGTCCTCGAAAGTGGAATTGGAACGCTGAGCTCTTCTTGGTGGGATGTGCGAGCAGCGTTATCTGCGGAATCATTGCCACTGATTCCACAATGACCAGGTATCCATTGACAGACAACCTCGTGGCCTTTTTGTTGGACGTGATGGTGAAGTTTAATGGTTTCGTATGTCAACTGTTCATAACAGCCGCGTCGGAGAACTAGCTGCATGAACTGTAATGCCGGTTTTGAGTCTGAAAACAGCCCATTTTCTATGTATTTCAGAATCCAATGAATTTCAGTGCACGACGCTGAGCCGTTAGTTCTGCCGCTGTTGACGTCGTGACATGCGATGTCTTGAACCGCAGTGTTATTCCTCGCGTTGGTATAACCATTCTATGCATAAAGTTTACTATCTGGGACTGCGCAACAGGTTTATTTCTCTTGTTTGGCGCATTATATACAGTGACGTTTGCTTAAACAAGTAGATTTATTGGAGACTTATACGTATATTTAAATATCTTTTTGCGAGGTTTTGTGTGTACAAGCAGTGAACTTTGTTTCCAGCCACACTTGCTTGCCCTTTATCAAGTTGTATTTTGGCATTTGTATATTCCACTCTATCTTCGCATTTCTAATGTATATTTTGCAGAACTCCCCCTTTTTACATGTACTCACTGTTGCGACTATAATCTCGGTGTAATTACAATACATGACCGGTAACAGCTGCTCCTGCGCAATCAATTGCAACGAAGGACCGCCTCATTGAAGTTTTTCCTGGCCGTTGCATATTTACAAAAATGTAATCAAGGTTCTTGAATGACAAAGATTCATCGAAATATTTGCCTTCAACTTATTCATTTCATGGCCTTTACGTTTTTCATATCAGCTGTGTGCACTGCTTTGCTGGTTTCGAACTGAGATAGTTCTAAAGTTTGTGTGATATTTACTTTACTTATTAAATAGACAAAAAAGCGCGGAAGCATTCATATCAGTTATTTCTGCCACAATTTTTGGGACATACAAGTATGTTCTTTTATGAAAAAATACATAATTTACTTGACAGTGCATAGCGTTCAATAATTCGTTTGCAGCAACTAATATAAAATGGCATTGACAATGACAATGCAGTTATTATTCATGTAGTTCATCGCTCGACAAATTCTATAAGGAGGAGGCCGCGCTACAGCGTGAGCCCCCCCGAACAACATTTCTGGCTACGCCACTGTGCCACATGTGTTGTACGCGTAGCTTCTGCGCCTTATTAGCTTGCTGACAAAACGGGCAATAATTTTTTTCCTGCTTCGTGTAGTTAAATTGTTGGGTTTCTCATGCGTTGTCGGGAATGTTTGAAGAGAACTAAATGACTGATAGCACTATATTACCTCTAATCAAGGTAGCTCCAGCATCGAAACCTCTCTGTCGTTGCTCTTTTCAAGCGACAAAAAGCGACCGAAATTACACGTAAATGTAGGCCCCTTGTCGTTTTCGAGCGTGAGTTGCGTCGGTTGAAATTGATATGGCGAAGTCCTAAAGAAGGAAAAATAAAGTGCAGCATCCTAAAGAGTTCCTGTTTGATCAGCAAGACAATCGCTATGGTACACCGATAGGTAACGGCAGCGAAGGTGCGAACGTCCGGATGAACGGCTTTATTTTGGAGTGAAAAACGCCTGAACGGCTGTACATTGACGTGGTTAATGCGAGCAGTAATATATGCTGCACACTGTTTTACAGTGACAGCGTAAGCTCGAAACTACGTTTTCTCACCATCACCCTTACAATACGGCGCCGCAAAACAAAACGTTCCCAGCACTACAACTGCATGAGGATTGAACCTATGCCACTGTGGCAAGGTGCAGTTGGGAGCTGAACCCGAAAAACCACTGAGGCGTCACGCAACTTTCGCGCTTGGCAACTTCTGCCGGGTTTTGCGCGCGACGCAGACTCTGAGAGCGATGGCGTCTGTGCATGTATTTCGGGGGCAACAGCAGGTGTTGCATTCACCCGATATACTCGTAGATGGTGCGCGATGCAGCATATAGTTAGCAGCGCGGCTGTGAGCGCAGCAGTCATTCTCAACGCTCCTTTCACAGTGAGAGCTCTTCTCTGTCTTGGACGTCACTCAAATAAGGGCCGTCGTTGTCACAGTCGTCGCCGTCATGCCACCGTCGTCGATCTCGTCGAGTCGTCGTCAGATCATAGTCGTTGTGATCGTATCTGCGGTGTCGTACCATCGTCATGCCGCTACCATCTTGATTGTGGAGACTTTGGCATTTTTGCATACAGCTGGTAAACTATTGTGGGAGTTCTACTAAATTTTAAGTACTGCATTGACAGGAACCCAAGCAGTAGCTGCTATCGCAGTAAATTAATTCATAGTGAAAAGAGTCGCTGAAGTGTGCTGATATATTATTTGTTTTCGTTGCATCCAACTGCAGGAAAAAATATTTAGTCAGAGTTTCTACTTACAAAAATGAAAGTTATCGCATGTATCATGCCTCCTGGTGCACGTGCTTGAAGATTTTGATGACTACTGCAGTTAACTTTTCCTTCCTTCAGCTGATTATTTAGCTACCTGACTTAAAGGTACCCTAATTTTATTTATTTATTTATTTATTTATTTATTTATTTATTTATTTATTTATTTATTTATTTATTTATTTATTTATTTATTTTTTATTTTTATTTTTTTATTTAAGAAAATACTGCCAGTCTGAATGCCAGACTTTAGGCAGGAGTGAGCAATACATCGAAAATATCACGACACAGAAAATACAGAAGGAACAAAGTGAAATGCAGAGCCGATCCTACTGCATTAAAATAAAAAGGTATAAATCCTATAGAATGAAAGCCCACGCAAATCAAAACAGTTATGTATTATTACAACATAACTAACACCACATTAGCACCACAGCAAAAGCAATTACCACTTATATAACGCAGTGAAAATGGCTGGAGCAGATACATACGCCGCTCAAAAACCTAACGTCTGACAAGTAAACAACTTCGACAGTTATGCTCGCAAACAAAACAACGACAGATGTCACACACAATACAAATAATGCCATAAGCAATGGTATAAGTACAGACGAACATGTTTAAATAAAACACGTCAACCAAGTTAAATAGCAATAAAGTAGTCACTCTGACTGCATGGGGGGTCAGAACAAAGTACACTGTAAAAAATAAATCAAATAAAATTGTCAGTAAGACAGTGCAGACAACGCGAGAACGAACGATTTCAGATCGGCGCTATCGAGAACCTCGGGTGGCAAATTATTCCAGTCGTTAATCGAACGAGGAAAAAAAGAGTACCTGTATATATTGGTATGAGCAATATTGGTATGAGCAATATTCTTCCAGATCTCTCTCCCTCTCTTTCTCTCTCTGCATTTCGCGCCGAAAACTCAGCACCGTAGCGTCCAGTGTGACGCCAAACATTGCAAAGTACTGTCTCGTAACTGGGACGATTTGGCGCAGGAAATGTCTCAAAACTTGCTTTAGAATGCAACGCCGCCACGCATTTGCTATCAAAACCTATGACGTCACGGCTATCTGGTGAGGGAGACATCAGGACGACATCGCCCCTAGTATTTTGTTTTTGAGTCTTTCTGTCTTACCAAACCTCCTCTGACGGTAAGAGTACGGTTTTTTTTTTTTTTTTTTTTTTTTTTTTGCAGAACCGACTTTTCATGCCTCTTAAAAACGGAACTGATGGTGTCTAACGCCTTATTTTGGCAGACGTCTTTTGGCATCACAGCAAAGCCCCCCTCCTTGTCCGAAGTAAGCAACGAAAGCGAATGTTCTTTCAAATACGTCACCACTCGTCTCACCGGCAGGCTCTTCGTGCGCATTTCGCAGCGTGCGACCACGTCGACTCCGTCAAACGCGCACCTGGCACTTTCAGACTTTGGCCCCGCCCACGCAACTCTTCGTATCATTGCCAGTAGTTCCAGTGTAGAAGTCCTCGGCTCGACTGCGAACTTCGGTCCATGACGTAGAACCTCCAGGACTGAATGGGGTAGCGCCTCGACTCCCCTGATATGGACCCTGCTTCCGGGCGACTGTGTTTCTGCTGCTCTCCTTTTCAGGAAGATGTCTGCGCGCATCTTCGCCAAGGTGACCTTCCACAGAGCCTCGGTAGATCTGTCGATGACGCGCGATGTATCCCGCCACTGCCGACTGCTGCTAAAGAGACGAAGGCGTAAGCAATCCCTGTAAAGGAGGGCCTGGTGCTACCATTCAGACTTTAAAATCTTCATTCATTTTCGCCCATGGCTAACAGAGGTTGCATTCCCTCCAAAAGGGCACTCACTTCCGGCGGCAGAATTGCGCAGAACGACATGGTTCTCGCTCGGCATACAGCGTTAACAATGAGGGACATGAGGGCTGGGAAGTCGAGATTGAAACGCTGATAAGGCCCGAGGTACAAGAAATGTATATCGCTAGAGCTGCAGCTTGGGCTTGTTGGTTTTCCATCCTAGTGTTAACAGCGCAAAACATGCGCTCGTGGTGTCGTCTTCTCGTCGCGTGTTTCCGTCTAAGCTTTTGCGCTGTTAACACCAGGATAGGTGAGTTCGGAACAGCAAGCGTTTCTGCATATGCGCATAATTTTCGGCGTACCAACCACGAACCAACCATACAGCATGTCGAACAGGCAGCTAGTCAGTCACGCCGACTGCGGTATGCTGCTTTGATCACTGTATCTGATTAACAGTTTCCTTACAAACCGGTTAGCTTCATTACTTCTTTTATTCGGGTTCGGTTAGATCAAACCCACGTTCCAGAAATAACGATTTGGTTTCAGGTTCAGCTCCAGACAAGTTTCGTTTCAGCGTGGTTTCCGGTTCACAATTAGTTCGATATCCAGTTTGCAATAACTTCCTCAGAGCTGCTCTTCTAATTCCCTCTACCATTCTGGAGAGTTCTTTGCAATCATTGAAGATTCCCTTTTAACTCTAATTTTGACAAGAAAATTTCATGGACAAAGGAAAATTCCCTGCGCAGAACATCACCGTGTCGATGGCTCAACTTGCCTGAAGGTGCAGCTTCGGCTGATCGAAGTTGGACGCTCATGCTTTGATATGAGAAATCATAGTTAGCATCGTCGAGCAGCCCCGAATTTCCTCTCATCACTGCATGTGGTGTTTGATGGCACTGCACCCATATTAACAAATTCAGCTCTAGCTGTCTGTGACAGTGCCCTTCAAATTAATCACTGCGAAGAAATCATGCATATAAAACATGGCCAGTCTTTCGTTTCCTTCCATCATAGCAAAGCGAGGTGCATCATGCTGTCTTCTACTGTTCAAGGTCCTCCCTGTCACTGGTATGGAATCTTTCAGGTTCCAGCTGTAAGTTGTAATGGTGTAAATACCGGCATTATGTTTCCAGCATTGAAGACGTTACGCATCTGCCGCACAAAAACAAGGCGATTTGATTCCCAGAGTCTTCCCTTACAGCGCAGTTCAGACATACACTTCTCTAAATGTGGCCCTGACGAAAACCCTTGGTTACTCTTTGACTGCGAAGGAGAGATGCGGTGGCATAGTTATTTCTCCAGTTTGCATCTAGTATTCGCAGGACACCCGCCAGATTTGCTTAGCAACTTGAAACCTTTTTAAACATATAGTTACTTCTCGGAATTGCAAGCTGCGTTGAGCGGTGCCTTGAAGCGCTGCTCTGCGGTCAGTGCGCGTCGTTATTGCGATTAACAACCATGCCTGGTTATTTGCGCAATTACATAATGTGCACACTCTGAGTGCAAACGTGAGCGTGCGATCTAGGTATAGTATGCGCGTGCGTACTGAATGTCGATGCACAAACAGATGTTAAATAGAATGTATGTATATATGTAGCCTCGAGGGGCAACTGACGTGCTACAGTAAGTGATGGAACAGATTGTGCCTTACAACGTAAGCCATGCATGAGTCGGAGGGCAACGCTTTAGTCGCATTACAGTTGGACGCATCAGACTACATTCAGGACACGCAACGCATACACCTCATGCCACAGAGTACAGACGATCTATACAGTTGCAACGTTGTCATCTGGTCTCAGCCGACCCTCCTAGTATAGTATACAGGTGTGCAAGTAAAACACAGCATCACATATACGCCTCAGGTATACGCGAGAGCGCTTCGCCGTGATTTGTATGATTTAGTAGTTAATATAAATGAGCAGCGCATGTGCGCATGTGCGTACGTGAACTTTTTAGGGCGCAGCTCTTAGGCGCCCGTTCCTGCGTTTCGCGTCGGTGTCGTCCCTCGGCGTAACGAAGGAGGTTATATAAAGCTTCTGTAGTGGCATAACCCGCCGCCGCCTATACGGGAGCGAGTGAAGCCGCCGGCGGACATATTGAGGCCAGAGCGCGCGGCTCTAGCACAGGCGGCCGTGGTATACGCGCGGCGCTCACTGTGTTTACGGTCCAGCAAAGAAGAGTAAAAAAGAAAGAAACTCCTTTAGAAAGTATATCAGTCTGCACGTGCATTCCGGTTTCCGGTGTTGTCAATACAAAAATAGTCTTGCGTCGATTTATTACCGCAGGCTTTGAGAAAAGCTATCAGCGGGACGCTTTGGCAATCGCACTTACTCCCTCAGTTAAATTATGAACGCTCTCTCCATACAAACTCGGCTTGTGTGATGTTAGTGCGTAATGGACCTTCATCACTATTTACCCACTAATCGACATAAAAGATATGGTAGGCGCTGTTGTGCGGCGCGCCAAGTGAATGGTCTTCGAAGTCACGTGGTGCATCACCGCGTAATCCGCGTAAAGCTTTGCCGTGTTCAATTGCGTTACGGGCATTTCTGATGGGATGTTTATTCAATAACCTCGGTGGTTGTTATGGACGATGACTCTGTTTTCGCTGAAAGGGATAAATACGTCAGCACTAGCCCTATCACTTTATTTTGCGACGGAAGTTCGAAGTAACGATGAATTATTTATTTATTTATTTAACAATACTGCTGATCTCACACGAGATCATAGCAGGGAGGGCACATACATGAGTACAGTGTAAAAGATACATAAGACAGGTATGTAAAACACAATGCAATACAGTGTTACAATAATTATTCATCAAGTCAACTGTAACAATATAAAGGACGAAAGTACTTGGAACACACTAAAAGTAAGTAAAACAAATCTAAGTCCGCAAAAAGAAAGGGAGCACAATTGTGACGCAAGTGCGAAATCAGAATACATAGAACGTAATACAGTTCAAAAATGTACATAATGAAGTGTAAGATTAATGATGAACAGCTATGCACGTATTATTTCCTCGACCAATGCTAGAAAATTTCCTAAGGTCTGAGTGCTCGTGACTGAAGGGTCCAGTTGGTTCCACTCTGTGATTGCACGGTTAAAATAAGAGTATTTAAAACAGTTTGAATTGTACCTGCGTTCAACAAGGGTATGAGGACGTTTATGACGTGTAGGTCTTGTACGGGAGAAAGAGATAACTTTAGATGTGTCAATGTTTATTTCTCCATGAATTAATTGATACAATAACTTCAGTCGGGCTAGTTTTGCTCGATTGTGTAAGGTTAGCATACCAGCTTGCTTTAGTAAGCTAGTTGGTGAGTCAGTTAGCTTGTATTTATTAAAGATAAACCTTAAGGCCTTTCTCTGCACCCCATCTAGTCTGTCAATAAGTTCGTTAGTGAAAGGAAACCAAACAATGTTAGCGTACTCAAGGATTGGTTGAACAATCATGCGATAAGCGAACAGCTTTGTGGCGGGTGGTGCCAGGCGAAGGCGTCTTCTCAGGAAGAAGAGTCGCTTCAGTGCAGTCGACGTCATGTTTTCAACATGCGTATTCCATCGAAGATCATGGGATAACGTTACACCCAAGTACTTATGCTCTAGAACCCTAGTCAGAGGCGTGTTATTAATAGTGTAGGTGAAGTGCGATATTTGTTTCTTTCTACTTATTGTTAATGTTACCGATTTCTGTGCATTTAGAGTCATCTGCCACTCCTGACACCAAATGAAAACAGACTCTAGAGCATTATTTAGAATTTCATGGTCATCATTAGAAATAATTTCACGATACAAGATGCAATCATCCGCAAAAAGACGGATATTTACATGACACCTAGCAGGCAAGTCATTTATGTAAATAATAAATAAAACAGGTCCCAAGACGCTGCCCTGGGGTACACCGGAAGTTACAGGGGCTAAGCTAGAAGCTTCATTATTTATTTGAACGAACTGTGATCGGTTTGCGAGGTAGTTTTCAATCCAATCAACAACAGGACCGTCACCTATTGTTGAACGAATTTTTTAAACTAGTTTTTTGTGGGGTACGCGGTCGAAGGCCTTTGCAAAGTCTAGTAAAATTAGGTCTATCTGTTGTCCATTGTCTATACATTGAGATATGTCGTGCGTTAGTTCTATAAGTTGCGTGACTGTCGAAAGTCCCCTGCGGAAACCATGCTGACATGGTGATAGTATGCATTCTTCGTCAAGGTATGTGGTTATGTGTTTTAGGACTATGTGTTCAAGAAGTTTGCATACAGTCGAAGTTAGTGAAATAGGTCTGAAATTTGACGCCTGAGAAGCGCTTCCAGATTTATGAACTGGGACAACCTTGGCAATTTTCCAATCTGCAGGAAGAGTACTGGTTGTCAAAGATTTGTCAAAAATTGGGCACAGATATTTAGCGCACCATTCAGCATATCTCACAAGAAATACGTTGGGTATATTGTCTGGCCCAACAGATTTTTTAGTGTCAATTTTCAGTAGAAGGTTTAGTACCCCTGCTTCAGTTATAATAATTGGGCCAATATGTGTGCGGGCGCACGGCTCTACGTGCGGAAGCCTCCCGTCATCGATATTAAATACTGATTGGAATTAAGTGTTGAAAGAAGTCGCGGTGTTTCGGTTGTCGGCACTAGAAGTTGTTGGGCCGTCATGCTTCTTAGGGTTAAGATAATTCCAAAATTTCTGAGGTGCGGTCTTCAAGAAATTAGGAAGACTCCCTCAAAATGCCATCACTCGCCATCGCAGAACATATGCCCGATTAGCATTTTAACACGAAAGTGTTTTATGCCGGGGTCCACCAAGACTTCACTGCCGTATTTCCGTCACGGAAATACGTCATAGAACATAATACAAAGAAAGAAACCAGAAGAAAAAGTTCCACAAACATGCAAAATTTGGAAATCGAACCCACGACCTCTCGGTCCGCGACGATAGATCGCCGAGCGTTTAACCCATTGCGCACAAACGCATTTGCAGAGAGCTACACAGACGCGCCTTATATATCTAACACTCCTCCGTGTACCCGCGCTCTTGCTCGGGGCGGTGCTGCCGCCTACGAGCAGAAAAGAGAAGTACTGCATTATGACACTAACGCGCACCGACAGTGAACGCTTCGGTGGTCTCAGCACTACGACGCCTCGATACAGTGTAGCCTCGATGCCAGCATTCGAAGGGACGCTGGCATCAAGAAGCACTACCAATGCCACCTAGGTGGCGTTCACCGTACTCAGCACAGCGGAGCGTGGCCTCCGCAATTAGCTCTGAAAATGTTTCTGAAGTTGATCGCGGAGGCTGCAATTACGACGCGCTGTACGCGCTGATTTGACTCGGTGACGATTCAGTTACGTGCTTTGTCTTGCGCGTTGTATTAGTGTGTCAGTTACGTGCTTCGTCTTTCGCGTTGTGCTAGCGTGTGCAGCGTAGTGCAGCTTCCATATGCACGACGGTTGCTCATGGTCATCGACGTTGGTAGTCGTGATGGAGGAGACGTGCCACCAGGCGTCAGCGTGGGTGCATCAACGCCTAAGGGCGCTTTAGCCACAAAACACCAATAGACATTATATATCAATGTGCAATAAACATTACACTACTTCTGTGAAGACACGTTTCACTTTCGTGTTCTATACCGATTCCTATATAAGAGGGATCAACCAAATTTTTTTCACACTATATTCCATAGCAACACGTCATTTTCCCACTCACATATTTCTCCAGCGCATCACATATCGTCTAGATTAGACCACGCATACAAAGTCAAACCAATTTTCGCTCATACTGAAAAATACCGGAACTCACCTCTAGCACTATCAATAGATCAATGGAATTCATTGCCATCTAGCATTGCCACTATCAATGATCCTCAATCTTTTCTGTCGGCGCTGCAATCCTTTCTTGAACGTCAAGGCATTTCAGAATAGTTTTCTTTTTGTATATAGTAAGAGTTGGCGTTTTCATTAGAAACTGACACAAATCCACCTGACACAAAAGTCATCCACCTGATGCTCGCATTGTTCTTTAAGTGCTGCCATGATCGTACCTGAAAAGCATTTCTTTTTACACTGAACTGACTGTATATTATACATTGTTTTTATATTTTATATTTTTACATTGTATTTCTAGGATACAATGTGGACTTGTCCTTTGTGTTAGTATTATACCTTGTTGCTTTTAGTTTCTGTTCACCATGCTATATTTGAACTTGCATTCTTGTGTCCACTGAATTGCCATTTTCACCTGCAGTGCGACTACTTTGTTATTCCCGTTTCAACACCCCCCCCCTCCCCCCCTATGTAATGCCCTTCTGGGCCTTTAGGGTATCCAAATAAAAAAAATAAATAAATATTGGCGAAGTAGTTAGCTTTAGCGTCCTTAATTTTAGATTTCATATTGAGAATGGCTTCACTCAGCCTCTGCCCAGTTGTGTGCACAGTGTTTACTTTTAGCCTTTTTCGTAGCCTATTTACTTTTCGTTTCGCCTGGATAATTTCGCGTGTAATCCATGGATTAGCCGTGTTTAATTTTTTTGTCTTTCTTGGCACGTACGTACGAGTGCAAAAAAATAAGATGTCTTTGAACTTATTCCACAGGACATTAATGTCTGTAGAGGCAAGCTTAGAAAATTCTTCAAACTTAGTATATTCAAAACTAAGGTGTTCGATTATACTGACATCATCAGGATTTGAAATGTCAAGAAAGGTCGTGTATGTTTTCGGAGTATGCATAGTACCTTTTATGTGTATAGTGCAATATGCTTGTGCTTGTGGTTTGATATTCCTTCCATTATTTGAGTATCTATACGTTCGTGCGAAAAGTGATTGCTCAATAATATCAGGTCAAGAATGCTTGATGCGGTACCCTTAATGCGCGGTACCCTTAATTAACCCTTGCGGGCATCCGTCTGTTCGTGTTGGTTCCTGTTTTTATAGTAATAATTGCTGTTGGCATAGCAATTTCTATAGTAGGCAATTTTTTCTGAGAGAAAGGAAGTTCACTTCGCATTATATTCTTGGTCGCGTTATTTACGTGCACATACGATAATTATTGTTTATCTTAGTACACAGCATTACCGAGCTGGTTTACACAAGGCGCCGCATACTATGTGTTCAGCATCCTGAACAAGTTGATAGTCATATGCTGAAGCTAGTGCTAAATTATTGCGTCATGAACTTCACTGTAGCCGTTCTTCCAAATTTCATATGTGCTCAGAAAAATTCATGCCACTCATCCATCCAGTCTAGAGCTTATTGTAACACACACGACAACCGAAACATGAGTTATAAATGCTACTCAGACACATTAAAAGCAGAAAACGTTTTCAATTCACACCTGAACTTTTACAATGCACAATGGTTCACTATACAAGCCAAGTTTGTAACTCATGTTCTACATTCATTAATTTTTAAATATTACACTCTTGAAATCAGTGTTCACGCTTTTTCTTCGCAATTCACTCATTTAGTATTCTTAGTGATGTGTTGTACCCCAAACCTTAGATAACACTCTGCAATATTCTTGTAAAAGAGTTCATGCTCTTGGTTAAAGCCCATCTTTTACAACAGAATTTGTTGCTGGGCTAGTTGGTGCAAATTATTGAACAGGAAACTTACCAAACATAAAAACGCGTACGCAAGAAAAGTGGTCAAAACGAGCATTCAACTTATAACTCTTCCACTGTAAGTCCAGTGCTCGTCTTGTCCACCTTTCCTCCTGTATTCGTGTCTGTCTCGCTGGTTACCGCCATTAAAACAGAGTCACTGCGCGGAACGTACACTGTACAAACCAAACAGAGCATGTCGTCGTACAAGCACACCGCACATGGATTCGAGTACAACCCGAGACCGCTGTAAGCAAGCTGCGAAATCCAATCATCTCATTCTAACATGTAGCACACGCATGCGCTACACGCAGTGACGTACCAACGAGTATTTATACGACGTAAATGTAAATTTAATATTGACGTACGAGTATCTTACGAGCACCTTCATAACCGCTGTCAACTGAAGCAAACGCACGCACGACGTACGAGTCCTGAGCAGACGACGCGAGCTTATGCTACAAGTGACACGTTACACCCGGCCATCTTTACGCGACTGGTGCATCTATGACCTACTGAGGTGTTGGACTCCCCTCGGAAAGCATGCCGCAATCACTTAAACACTGTTGCAACAGCGCACAACAAATAAACACGACGAACATACTCTGTGATATGTAACGGCCACTACGGCGTTCGGGTTTCTTGCTTTTAGCAAGAGGGCGGCGACCGGTTTTACATTTAGAGAGCCACCCTCACTCCAGAAGTTTAAGTATATAAACTCCTTGGGCGCAACCGAGCAAGCGAGCACAGCAAAAGGTGAAAGAGCGAACACGGAGCGCAGCGGTGGATGAAAGACGGCGATAGCGAAGAGAGCGCGAGGAGGAAGGTATGGCGAAAGCGTGAGAAGAAAATCGTAGTGCCGCACAAGACGGGCGACGACGGCTACGAGATGGCGCCAGAGTAGTGCGACGTCGTCTGTTCACCGATGGCATGCAGCGAGCGCGTCCACGGATACCATATTGTCGCAACATCAAAAACAGAGGTCGCACAGCCCTGATCAAGAGGAATGGCAGCAGGTCGCCTTTTTACTACCACGCGCTACTGCGATTTCTTCTTTTTCGCCACGGCTTGATAGAAACGCTGATGCCTGCTCACATAGTCCTCCTCTTCCCCGGAGTACAGGCGCGGCATTTGCATCCCTCTGAAGGAAGCTTCGTCCCGATGCGCAACTTAAGTATATGAAGGCGGTGTACAAAGGGTACAGAGTAACACACGCAAAACAAAACCACTAAAAAAACTACAGAAAAGAACAAACGATACTTAGTTCGACAGATACGGCTTCATCCGCACCACATGCACCACTTCGGGTAAGTGCTTGCGGCGACTAGAGCTACTGTCACTGTCAGGAATGACCTCATAGGTCACGGCGCTCAGGTGTCGGATCACTCTGTACGGCCCAAATACGCTCTGTACGGCCCATACGCCGTCGTGGACTTTCCGAAAAACTACTAAGATTGTACGTCTTAGTAGTTTTTCGGAAAGTCCACGACGGCGTATGGGTATCCAAACCCATACTTTATCGCCGGGAGTGTAGAGAACGGACCTGTGTCGAAAATCGTACTGTTTTGCATCTTGGTCTTGCTGATAGCAGATACGTACGCGGGCAAGCTGTCTGGCTTTTTCGGCGCGCTGACTAAATTCGACAACGTCGGTAGGTATGTCGTCACACTCGTGCGGCAGCATGGCATCCAACGTCGTCGTGGCTTCGCGACCGTGGACCAAGCTGGAAGGTGTCATTCGAGTAGTTTCTTGTCGAGCGGTATTGTGTGAGAAAGTTAGGTAAGGCAAAATCTGATCGCAGTTCTTGTGTTCCACGTTGACGTACATGCATAGCATGTCTGCGAGGGTCTTATTAAGCCGCTCGGTTAGTCCGTTGGTCTGGGGATGATATGCGGTTGTTTTCCAGTGGCTTGTACCACTTAGTGTGAGAACCGAGTCAAGAAGTTCAGCAGTGAAGGCAGTTCCCCTGTCTGTGATGACTACTTTTGGGGCGCCGTGCCGAAGGACGACGTTTTCGATGAAAAAATGAGCCGCTTCGGCTGCTGTGCCCCGCTGCGTAGCTTTAGTCTCCGCGTAGCGCGTCAGGTAATCGGTTGCGAAAATGATCAATTTGTTGCTGGCTGTAGAAGTTGGAAATGGGCCCAGGAAATACATTCTAACTTGGGTGAAAGGCTGCCCTGGTACCTCGACTGGATGTAAGAGACCTGCAGGCTTGCCGGGAGGTGATTTGCGTCTTTGGCAGTCAGCACCTGTTTGTACATGATGCTTCACAGCAGCGGGTAGCTTTGGCCAATAGTACTTGCGTCGGAGTCGGGACAGTGTTCTCGTGTAGCCTAGATGACCTGATGTGGCTTCATTGTGGCATGCTGTTAGTATTTCTTTTCGAAGTGATGCCGGTACGACAAGCAGGTACGTGCTGCCGCTGGCAGAAAAGTTCTCATAGAGAACATCATTCCGCAGACGAAACGATGGCAGTCCCCTGGCATAGAGTCGCGGGACGTCTTTACTTCGGCCTTCCAAGAAATTTATGAGTGGCAGCAGGCCTGCAAACAGCGGTTCCTTAATTCCCCGCATAAGATGACGCACCTTCGCCTCGGTAATATCAGGGTCAGCTCGGCGAAACAGACGGGCCATATCCTCCGCATACATGACGATGGATTGGTTCGGCTTCTGTACGCGAACCTCAATAAGTTGTTGCGTGTAATCGCGCCGGCCCGAGCTTGCGAATGTATCGAGGAGCTGACTCCAAAAATCGCCCCACGTGTGGAAGCTCGCTTCCCTGTTCTCGTACCATGTGCGAGCACTCTTTTGGAGCGCGAAATAAGCATGGGTGAGTTTCTGTCGTTCGGTTCAGTGATTGACATCAGCGACGCGCTCGTACTGACCGAGCCAGTCCTCGACATCTTCAAAAGCACAACCATGGAAGGTTGCGGGAACGCGAGGCTGTTCAAGAGTCACCTGGGAAAGGCTCGGCGCCGTCTGAGAAGAAGGAAGAGTGGCTGATGGTGTAGGAACTGCCATGCTGGTGGGAGGCGCAACAGGAGGGAATTCCGGACTCAGGCCGAGCCGGCGCTGACTGAATCGATGGACTGGAGTCGTGACGAGAGGTGGAGCTTCCCGACTGGGTGTACGGGGCCTGATAGGGGTTTGAACGCATGAGGTTCAAGGCTCCAGCACCTCCACCAACGTCGCAACGTCAAAAACAGAGGTTGCACAGTCCTGATCAAGAGGAATAGCAGCAGGTCGCCTTTATGTTGTTGTTGTTGTTGTTGTTGTTGTTGTTGTTGTTGTTGTTGTTGTTGTTGTTGTTGTTGTTGTTGTTGTTGTTGTTGTTGTTGTTGTTGTTGTTGTTGTTGTTGTTGTTGTTGTTGTTGTTGTTGTTGTTGTTGTTGTTGTTGTTGTTGTTGTTGTTGTTGTTGTTGTTTAAAAACATGGCTCGTATCCACGAGGGGGATTGGCCACACTGGATAAAATAAAACATACATCTAACAACGAACACAGGGGTAAAGGTGCATAATCAAAATTAAGATTTTGGCAACTCCTTAACACAGATTTTAAGATGTCCTATACATAAACTAACTAAATAAAAAATTAAGAGAAAACTAACTACACAAATAAACATAAAATCCCATGTCCCACGGTTGGTACCCAAGCAGCGTAACCTTCCGGATGCTTCAATAAATTTGTGTACAGCAGTGATCATCACTGATCTCTGCCTTGTGCCTAATTGACAGGCCCCAAAAGACAAAATGTTTGGCGTTGTAAGTGCCAAACCCAGATTAATGCTTGGAAATAACAGAAACATTCTACGGAGGGAGGAGAAGCGGTGGCAAGAAAGAAAGAAATGGACAATAGTCTCCGGTTGATTACAAAACGAGCAGAGGTCAGTGATTGATAAACCGGATCTATGAAGATAAAACTTTAGGCGGGAAACTCTGCAGCGGAAAGTTGACAGCGTGACCTCACATTCGCGTGAAAGGCACTTGCTCGTGTTCCACCGAAATTTTAAATGTTGAAAATTGTCTGAAGAAAGTATGGACGAGACGTGGCAATTCAGCAATAAAAGGCGTTTAAATCTAGCTCCTGTTATAAAAGAGAAATCAGGAAGAATATTTATGACCGGACCATTTAGTGATGTCGAAGCGAGCGAGTCAGCTGATTCATTTAAACAGATTCCACTATGTCCGGGGACCCAGACAAAGCGGACTTCAGATAAATATTCTGGGGCAAGAGTCGAAAAAATATACTCAGTAGGTGTGACTGATTATTGGAAGTTAAATGTGTACAGACCGAAAGCGCATCTGTAACAACTATTACCTGAGAATTCTGTGGACCCAATTTTTGGATGGCAAGAATAACTGCCACAAATTCTGCAAAGAAATACTGGAGTGTAATCAGCGAGACGCCAACACCAGCCTTCTCTCAATTTTGTGATGCGTCAGTAGAATAGAAGTCGCCTTTTTTAATACCGCGCGCTACTGCGACTTCTTCGTCGCCGCGGCTTGATATAAACGCTCATGCCTGCTCGCATAGACCTCCTCTTCATCGGAGTACAGGCGCGGCATATGGAAACAAAGCACTGCATGAGCGGAGGTCTGTCTGCGACGGCTGCTGTGAATCGCGCACGCGCGTCACCCACGCGCAGCCTCTCGCGATCTCCCGATTAACGAGGCAGTCGCGCCACACGCCGCTCCGTTTGCAACGTGTCGCACGAGACAGATTGTCCGCGCTAGGTAATATATCGCGAAATGAAAACACGTATAGAGCTGCGCTCAAATTTCGTATTAGGGAGTATCGTAATCGTGGGTGAATTTTCTGTTGTCTCTCTCGTTCCATTCCTTCCTTTGCAGTGCCTCTTTTCCCTGTGAGTTCAGTATGTCTTCCTGTGATACCCATTTATGTATCTTTCGAATGTAATATGCACATCTCTATGTTCTATACCAACACGGCCAGGGGTTGGTGTGCAGTCGCAAAGACCTGATTGTGCTCACAGAGTAAGACCTAATAAAAAAGGTCCTCGAATTCAAGACTAAGGTGGTGAACGCATGAAGAATACAACGAATAGCAACTTTACTGGTTGATCTTTAGATAACTCCCAGAAGTGTGCCCCGCCTCCGAAGCACTTCGTTACACCTCCTAAGAACTCAATGTACTCCATAAATTCAATTCAAAAGCAAGGAAGGTAAAGACATTAAGCAATGCAACGAGCTGAAACAAAGTGTGCATATCTTATTTTCGCTTCGGGCGCAACAGCTCTAAGCAGAGCTCTTCCTAACACGCCGCCTAACTCAACGAAGCGTCGCTGTCTTCATGCAAGCAAGCGCGGCCCGGCAGAAATGTGTGGCTCCTAATTTATATAAATCAACTACATTTCTCCGGGGCGCGCCTCTCCACAGTTTCTCACTCCATTCTAAGAGCTCTTCGCGGAGATAGAGAGAGTGCGCGCGCTCTAAAGCGCACGCCGCGAGTCAGGCCGAGTAAGAGAGCAGTTTATTCACGCGGCGCCACAAAGCGCGCACGGCGCCCGCTATGAAGTGGCGAGAGGTGGGCGAAGTGGCAGTGCTCGGGATTTAGAATCCCCGCAGCCGCTGCCAGGTGAAGAATCTTTGTGTCAGCGCTCCTTAATTGCGCCGCAGCCGCCGCCTTACCTCTAATTGCCCAAATTGGGGGAGTCTGAGACTCGCTTGGGTGCTCGCCAATCGGCTCGTTAGAGAAGGCCGAATCGGTGCTGACGTCCGCAAAAGCATGCGCTGCTTCCATGTCCTGCGCCACCCCACCACCAACACCGGTGCAGCCGTGGAGGCTTATTTTGATACGCGCTGGAGCGGCAGTCTGTTCGCGCCTGTCGCTGGTTAAAAGGGGAGCGACCCGTTCCTAAGCTTCCATAGCGGCAGACGCTGCTGTTGCTGTTGTGGCAGCCCTTACTGCATTGATTCCGCGCGCGCGGTCTGTGCTATTTAGTCCGCCGGTGCGAGTCTGCGCACGAAGAACGCATGGCCTCCCTTTCGCGGCGCTCATGTCACAAGTGGATCATTTTTTAACTGCGTAGCGTCGAGAAGGCGTCCTTAAACCGCACCTGAATGAATGCCAAATGGCGCGCTGTTCTGCATTGCGTGGCTTCGGGCACATTTTTCTGCTTATTAGGCTGCAGCGACAGTGTGGATGTGGCTGTGCGGCTCGCGTCATCGGTGACCTGCAAAGTGTGCATTTTTGCCGTCTATATTCTTCGCCGCACCCAACGTGCACAGTACCCTGATTAGTGTTGACCCGGGCCCTTTGCTAACAGTGTGCTTCTCCTCTTTCCGTTCGTAGCCCTTAGCGAAACAACATTGGCTTATGCTAACGGTAGCTGAACCCTTGTGACGTCGTTGACCCTGAGCATTAAACGCTTTATTACGCGGTACCGCCAAATTCGTCATTACAGCGGTTCTCTTGTTCCGCTCGATGAAGCAAACAGTACGTCACCCGCTGCAGTATAGCCCAGCTGGCGATGGCACTGCGCTGCTGAGCACGAGGTCACGGGTTCAAACCCGGCCTCGGCACCCGTATTCTGATGGGGGCGGTATGCAAAAACGCTCGTGTACTGTGCATTGAATGCACGTTAAAGAACCCCAGAGGGTCAAAATTAATTCGGAGCCCTCCTCCACGCCGCAATTTAAACAGTGTGGCTTTATGCTGTCGGTTGCTGCCTAAGCGTCGCTGCACGCGGTCGCAGCATTCCTGCATTCATGCACATTAGCGTGCACACTGTGCTCCGAGTAAGAAATCAGTTCAAGCGAATTGGATTCCTTCTAAAAGCACTAGATCAATTACCTTTAAATAACTGCGAAATTGTGATGGAACAACAAGGGGAACCAAGAGGCCCGATGTTTGTTAATCGCAATCATATGAAGCCAAGAGACAATGAAACCAAGGAAAGCATGGAATAAATTAACTGTTATTTTTAATTGAAATGCAGAAATGATAAAGTAAAGCGGAGTGAAAGTGGACGGCGACTTGCTTTCTTACGTCCACTTTCATTTCCCTTTATTTTATAATCTCTACATTTTAATAAAAAAAGAAATTTATCCTATGCTTTTCTTGGTTTCATTGTCAGTTAGCTTCATATTATTGTGACTGAATTGACACTGAATCATTCATTTAGGCTACGTTTCGCTGCTATGCCCTTCTGGCTGGGAACCCATGGTTGCGCGTTCGAATGCCTTACACCATCGTCTGCCTTGAAGCGTGCTGGAATACGAAAACAACACAAAATAAAATAAAAATAATACCAGTGTACAGCCGTATAGCTCCGGTAAAATTAATTTCAGACAGCTATAATTAAACCACCCTACTCCAGCCTTCAGGACGTTGAAGCTATTCAATCAACCAGCGTACCTGTTTTTGTGCGCGTAAGATGGTGATAATAGCGGATTAATTAAAATGAAGCGCACATCTTTCTATTGTCGTTTACGTACAATAAAGTGACAACTTTTCACTACGGGTCATAGTTTTGAGCAGCGCAACTCATACACACGCACATACGGCCCCCTTTCGTTTTTTGACTCCAAACAACAAACTTCCCAAGGTTTTCTGCTGCACTTGCCATAAATGGTTCGTCCTAAGGATACAGAACCTTCGTGCGAGCATGTAGGTGCTTGCTGAGACTCGTCTCGTTAGCGATAAAACGACGACAACACCGAGACAGAAAAAGAAAAACAGAGCGCACAGAACGGTACGCTACGTTTCGTCACTACCTCGTAAACTGTAGAGAACACACCACAGACACTGCCTCGTGAGTGACAGTGCTTATCGATCGAGCTTCGGTGATGCGCTTGGTGGTGCGGTTTGTTGGAACATCAAGTTTCCGGAACTGAATGTTCAATACCTGCATAGGCGCCTTCTTCCTTCAATATTTTTGTTTCCTCTTTAAAATAATAACGATCACTCCTGAACAATGATCTGTGACAAGGGTTTAATGTCGCCGAGCTCGGACACCTTGTATGCGGCCCGCGTGGCCTCTTCCGCGAGTTCGTTGCCAAAGCATTAGGGAATTCCTTGAACCGTTCGCTGGACAGGTCGCAGTGTGGGTTGCAGTGAAAATTAAAAATTACGTTCTGAGGTTTTACGTGCCAAAACCACGATCCGATAATGAGGCACGTCTCTGGATTAACTTTGACCATCTGAGGTACCTTAAGGGGCATGCCTAAAAATGTAAGTACACGAGTGTTTTTGCATGTCACCCCCATTGAAACGCGGCCGCCACGGCTGGGATCCAACCCGCGGCCTGGAGATCACCATCGCAGCGCCATAGCCATTGGTCTACCGCGGCGTAATGAACCCGGTGTAGCGCTGTATAACACGTGGGACCTGTTTCCTGACGTGGGTTTGAATCACTGGTCTATGCGATGCCACGAATTCAGCTAGAAATTCCCTATAAGTTATCGCTATAGAAACGATAGAGAAAAGATCGTGCGCAGAGTGACACGGCGCCGAGGTTCGCAACATCTGCATAAGAAGCCCGCCACCCGTTATGCAAAGGCTCTGGCTTCTGTGTATCTTCCAACATTAACCGCGCTGGGACGCCCTCTCAACACCATTCTGCATGACGAGACGGCAGTATATTAGATTCCCGTTTTTTGTTTAACCGCTCGCCTTGTCTGTCGACTCAGGTAAGCGCAGAAAACAACGCTGGAGCTTTCTCATCGCGTCCCCATTTCTTTTGACATTGCTCGCTAAGCGCAAATGCACTACACGTGTTTGCATTCGCTACTGCCGCCAATATACTTCGCATCACGGAAAGAAAGCAAGATTTTAAAAAGAAACTGCTGAACATGTTACTGTACTGGAGACGGCCCGTATGCAAATCAGAGCATGCGATAATGAGCAAAGCAAACAAGTCTCTTTCGTTTTATGTAAGCCTCTGCACTCACCGCGCACCCTCTCCGCCTCACTTCAAGAAACAAAGACGTGCCCATATGCTGACGTTAAACGCTACCGCGCGAAAATTGAATCAGGATTTCCCGAACCTCACACCAGGGTTGTTTTATTGAGTTAGAAGGACGGCAACTGCGCGCGTGCCCTTGTGCGAAAAGAAAGCAAGAGACCATCGACCGTATAAAAATCAAGAGTGTTTGAAAGCCCGAGGTGAAGTTACCAAAGCTGCCTTGGGCGCGTCGCTTCTGAAGCTGCTTTTCACAGGGCGCATCTCTCTATCACGGCGACGTTCCAGCTGGCCACCGACCTAAACTTCACGTGTTCTAACCACTTCCGGTTTGTACACACGGGGAAACTGTCGCTTCTTTCCTCCAGCGTCTGGTGCTCTCCTGGTGCACGTTAGAGTACTCGAACAATTTCTTTAGCGTATATTTCGGCATTTACAGCGAAAACCAGAGCGTAAGCGAAAAAGAGAGCTAAGTAATGTCAATTGAAGAGGCATAGAATAAAGGCTCCCTCTAATCGGCAATGTCACACTTTAAAATTCCCATGACTTTTTCCTGTTGTATAATATTTACCCAATGGTCGTGTTATTTTTTTTTTCTCCATTGTTTGCGCATGGTGTATCTGTGTTCGCTAGGTTGAAGTCGTCTTTTTAAGGACTCCCTTCCTGATCGACAAATAATTGATTGATTGATTGATTGATTGATTGATTTATTGATTGATTGATTGATTGATTGATTGATTGATTGATTGATTGATTGATTGATTGATTGATTGATTGATTGATTGAGATTGTGTTGAAAGTCCCAAATAATCATACAGGCTACTAGAGATGCCGTAGTGGAAAGCTCCGGACCACCTGGGGTTCAACGAAGTGCCCTTACGTTTAAGTACACGTGCGTTTTCTGCATTGCGCCTCATCAGAACCCGCGGCCTCGTATTCAGCTGCAGAACGCCTAATGAGCCCCGTGTCGGGTACGAATAGTGAAAGTCGCCACTAATATTTGTGCCTTGACTCGACAGCCGTTGGTTTACTGTAGCTGCTTGCTCCTCTAGGTTGCGTTAGTTTTATGCTCATGCAGTGCGAATTAATTAAACGAATCAGCCTTGTGGTCAAAGTTTATTTGTCGCGATTCCTGCTCAGAGAGAGATACAAGAAACGACAACAAAAAAGTTTGCAATCAGCGGCTTACTTGCACTGTTTCTTTCTTTTTTTTTTTTGCTATTGTTTTCTTCCTCGTTTTGTTTTTCGTTTAGTGTTTTACTGGGAATAGCAGCTATGAGTGAATCGGAGTTATGAGCCAACAGTTATTAAGCCAATTGTGCAAGCAGACTAATCGTGAATTCTGCTTGTTTGTTCGACCATTACGCTTTGATTGAAGCATGGTGGCGTAAGAAATACCGACAGACTTCGACGCCTTTGGCATTCGTAAACAGCCCTTCGCCAGGCAACACCTAAACCTGGTTGGGGGCCCCTTAAGTAATTTATAGCGCAAAACAGTTGAAAACGGCGCGATAACGATGACGTCGACACGACGATGACGATAACGAAGCTTTCGGCTCGACGACAATGACGACGGCATGAAAACGACACATAGTTGACTTGCATCTAAGATAGATAACAGCTGTCTTTGTGAGAGAAACGCGGGGACTGAAATATTGCAACTATGTTGATTATCGCGCGACCTTGAAATATTGCTAATTTCATATTCTGCTAATAGACTCTCTTTGCGCCGAATCTAATCTCTTATGGCTTGCCCAATCAGAATAGTTTATATTGTACACTTTGAGCGTTACAATGGAGCATAATGCTTACAGTTACAGCGTTATGGTTGCGGTTTGAGTGCTTGCAAACGATGCCACGCAATCGTTGTGGAACACACTTAGTTTGCAGCACACACGTCTGCATCGACTGTACCCCCTGTCTTCGACTTCGACCTCCACCTGGACTATCCCGACCCCAAACAACGGTACTTTGCCGATTGTGGCTTGGTGTGGCATTTACGAAGTCGTTTGCTTTCCGCATCGGATGGGAGGATAGTGCTGCGTGTGACCACTGCGGCGACGAGGAAAGTATCGAACACGTACTTTGTCATTGTCCCCAATACAGCGCACACAGGCAGTCACTCGCGACCATGCTGGCGCGTCTTGACGACCAGCCGCTTTCGGAGCAGGCAGTCCTGGAACGCCGGCCTATACAGTCGTCACACAGCAAGTCAGTCAAGGCACTCTTGAAGTTTTTGCATTCGAGTGGACTATCTGACAGACTATAGTTCTCAGGACGTTTCCAACCTCCTCTATTTTTTATTCTTTTTTTTTTTCGTGACTGCTTTTTCTCTCCCCTTTTCTTTCTGCCTTTCATTTCCACTTACCCTTCCCCCAGTGCAGGGTAGAAAACCAGTATCTTTTTGAGTTAACCTCCCTGCCTTCTCTCTCTCTCTCTCTCCCTGTTATGGTTGTGGCGTTACATTACGTTACATTACTCTCTAAAGTAAAAGAAAAAGATTTTAAAAATTAGTAGCCTTTCCCCTGTCGAGGAAATGGAGGTAAGCGAAGCGTGTCGTGTGTTTCTTTGGTATTCCTCCGAACGAATTGCCCTGACGAGTACCACGTTGTGCTCGAGCCACAATCGGTCACACACACTGCAGCTGGCTCCGAGGTTCCGGTTCAGAAACTCGCGTTGAAAGCTGGCCGTCGCACAGGGGAAGCTGGCGCTAGCGTTGCCGAGGCGTGCACCATCGTAGTCGGGTTCCTGCAGGGCTAGACGATGCTGACATTTGGCCTCAACATCGCGCTCCCGCAACTCGGGGTCCGTGGCTCTTCGCTGGCGTTTCGCCTGGGCTTCGGAAGCCCTCACGCTAGAATCGGCACGTCGACGATGAGTCCTTTCCCGAGCGCGTTTTCTGAATAGATTTCCATGAAATTTCTTCAAAATTATATCTGTCCGTTACGTAAGACAATGAATGGCTCATACCCCCTTCAGCAATGGCTCATAGCCCCGTAAATACAGCCTCCCCATTACGACGACACAGGACAAGTGCAATTCTACGCTGGAAGGATGAGCGGCAACGCAGCCAGCTGTGGAAGCAGACGACAACGACGAACGCGGGAGCAGTGGCACGAGCGCGTGCCGAGCACGAGCGTGTGATGACCACCTGTGCAGCTCTGAGAGCAGCTTGTTTTTTTTTTTGTTTTTTTTTTTTTTGCGTTACATCACCGGCGCAGGCCAGTGTATACAAGCTTCGCTTGAAAAATACACTGGTCGGAATACCTGGTACCGCACCCAAAGACCTTTCATAATTAGGCTGTTGCATTCTGCTACTACAAAATACACATGCGCATGCATACTCATTGCGCCGACAAGTCACCTCTTCTGAATGTCCCTGTTCCTACTTCTTCTTGCTATTCACGCCCCCCCCCCCCCCCTTTCATCCACTTTCTTGGGACACTGCCGTGTAGAGAACACTGGAATAGGGATGGCGTTCGTTAGATACAAGCGATACATCCTGTCCTTAAAGGAGTCCGTTTTACGGCCCTTTGTGGTTCACCTCCTAAGCTTTGCCAGAGTACCTGGGCCATGATGTAGCAAGCCGGTATTTACACTGGCTAACCTCCTTGTCTTTCTTTTCCTTTCTTTCTCTCTCTCTCTCTCTCTGGGCCATGATTCTTCAGATGTCTCAGAATGCTGGGTATGTGTTTTTTCTGTGATCTGTGTCCTTCGTCCCCACACTTGCCGATCTTGGCTGTTCATGAGCGTTGTGCATGACTGTGAAGTGTTCGCTGTTTCTAGGACTCCTTCTCTTCGTGCCTATGTGACATATAATGCAAATATTATAAAGGAGCTATTATAAGAGAACTAGTGACTGGTTAGCACTGCTACAGCGTCTCCTGCATTCTTAACCTATCACTGATTTCAGCACTCGAAAATGCAGAAGCTATAGCCCAACTCGTCCTGTATATGCGCTCTTGTTTATATGGGCGTAAAAATGGGCTCTCCGTTGGTTGCGCAGCCGGCTTCTCTATGTATCGCGTTCGCCGTTCGGCGACGCCCTATCTTTCTCCAACGACACGCGACGGCAATGTTCGCACCCAATGACGACATGACTGCTTCCTCCCCAATCTGGCCCGCGGACTATAGCACTTACGATTTGTATACTTGCCCACGCAACGTTTTACCGCAATGACTTATGAGCTGTTCGTTATTTACGTCTTTCGGCGCAGTAACCGAATTCGGCTATGGCACGTGAAATCTCTTTCCTGGCTCAGATTGGCGCACGGCGTTGAATTCATCCGATATCAGCTGCAATAAAAAGAACGACGTCATCTCAGTGGTCAAAGCACGATCGTAGGCGTGCTGCGAGCCCACCGAGCACACCACCGCAGAGCTATGCCAGCTGCGTCAAACTTGTATAAAACTTCACAGAGCTGCATTGCCGAGCCTCGAGAAAAATGTGATGTTGCCTGTATAGAAGCGCGAGCCTTGGCGATGCACGAAATAAGTGACACGTAAACCGAGAGAATGTAGAAGGCATATATATGCTTGCTTGTCTTCGTTTTTTTTTTTTTTCGGCGATTCGTTGTTTCAATGAACGTTACTTCTATTTCGCAGTTTTACAATGGTCTGCTTTTGAATATAGCATTTTAGATTAGATTATTTGGTTTTACGTACCAGAGAGAGAGAGAGAGACAGAAGAAAGGGGAAAGGCAGGGAGGTTAACCAGATGGGAAGATCCGGTTTGCTACCCTACGCTTGGGAGAGAGGGGAGGGGGAGGTAAAGTGACAGCAAAGTAGAGATAGAGAAAGAAAGGGAGCACAGACGCACAATCACAGTCGGTCGCAGGTGGCACAGCACAGTAGCACTTGCAGCACTATATAAACATCTGTCCGGGCTACAGCCGCTTGTCTAAGTCTGTTCCAAAACTACGATATGATTATAAGGCACGCCGTAGTGCTGCGACTCCTGATTAATTTCGGCCACCTGGGATTTCTTTAACGTGCACGCAATGCACGGTACACAGGCGTTCTTGCCTCTCGCCTCCATCGAAATGCAGCCGCTGCGGCCAGGGTTTGATCCCGCGCCATGGGGCTAAGCAGCGAAACGCCATAGCCACCGCGGTGGGTGAATATAGCGTTTTCGCTTTCTTGTTTCGACGGTCATTTACACAGTGCGCATTAAATGCTCTGCTTCGCTTTTTAATGACAACGTGCTTATGAGATAGGGAATGGTCAAATTTTGAGCCCGTGTAATTCGCTTTTCTTCTTATTTCTTCTATTAGGGGTGTGCGTATGTTCGAAATAGTCCTAGCTTTGCGATTCGTATTTGATTCTAGGATTCACTATTCTAAATTGTCGAATATTCGTTTCTGCTCGAATATTCGAATATCTGCGTACAACATTTCGAACGCTCGAGGCTGTGAGACAAATTCAACTAAAGACTGTTATGAATGATGTGTTTTTTTTGTTTTGTTTTGTTTTTTCTCAGAGGCATTATTTTCAGAGGGAACGTACGGGGCAGGTAACTTTTGCTGCATAATTTGCAGTCATGCAATAAGAACGCTTGCCTCACATTTAGGCAGCCTATATACGCATTTGTTGGTTTGGCAAAGAAACTGATTATTTGGCCAGTTTCACTGCGTTAGTATACCTTTAAAATAATATAAGCTGCCAGTGTAGTATCAAGCGCACTTATGTCGTTCAACGAACATAATTAACGCTCTAACCGCGTCTGGTGACGGGTGTTCCCTTGTTTCATTACTATCAATCTCATGGCGCTCCAGCTGCTCAAGGCAATTGTTTCTCATTTACAAGTTCCTCAGCACACCGTACATGCAGTTGCAACGGCATTACATGCGTGTAATAAATGCGGTAAATAAGCCTCGTCTTTTCTTTCCAAATAGACTCCATGCGAACTTTATATTTCAATTTGTTTAGAAATAAAAAAAATATTCAAAATTTTATTCAATATTCGGGTCATCTTTGTCGAATATTCATATTCGATTCGAAAATTTCACTGCTTGAACGCCCTTATGGCACCTATTAATCCTTACATCGAATTCACACCCCGCACATGCGAGGGCACAAAACCGAATTTGATACATGATTAATCTCGCTGACTTTCATATTTTTATTTTCTGTATCTCTGCAGTACATTAAGGCGACAGACTTGAGTGGCCAACTGTAGATACGCAGCACCTTGCTTAGTGCGTGTGAATGACCTCTCTAATTTTTCTCTTTCACTTCGCCCTCCCCACGCGCAGGGTAGCAAACTATACAAATTACAGTTAACCTCCCTGTCTCTCCTTTCTTTCCTCTCTCTCTCTCTCTCTCTCTTGCCTTCGACAAACTCTGCGCATATAATTGACGCAGCGTTAGAAAAATAAACACTCTGCAGAAACCAACGAATATGAATGTCAAAGTAAGCCAAGCCTGGCTTCTCGTCTTTCGGTTAAAGCAGCTTCACCTGCTGCCTCACTCTTCACTGGTCAACGGGCCGTCCCTCTGTCTGAATTCTGAAAGAATTTGGTAGGCATCTCAGTCTCCCTTTTGCCGTGTATAACAGCGCACAATCGGACGGGAACGCGCGTATGGCCGTAAGCAGTGTTTGCACAACACGCAACGCCGCGTGCGTTCTTCCTGCCGCCGACCGATCACTGGTGTCCACTCCGCCGCAGCGATGGATCACGGCGTGCACCCTCCTCTGCACTACACCCGCTCCCCACCAGCACCTCCTCTCCACATTCCCGTTCTCCACAGTCCTACCTTAAGTAGGCTTAGCTTTAAAACTGAGTTTTTATTATCCGCAGCAGTGCACACGCAGGGATAAATTTGCGGAACAGTAATTCATGGAAAACATAAACGTGTACTGGAAAGATGTGCCATGCGTCTTTACAGGAGAAAAAGGTCGAGCCCGCGCTACAACCGGAGGGGCTCATAGGCACACAGACCAAGCCCTCGACGCAAACAACTCGTTCCTGCAAGGAAACGCGCAAAGCTATAGAAGGAAGGCAATGGCAAACCACAAATAGGTCCACGTGACAAAATTAGCCTGATGAGAGAAATGAACACATAATAGCCAGTGTCAAGGCTTCCACGAACGTGTGTCGCGCTTTAATCGAACCGCTGGTGTCCAAGCGCCAAGTTAGCGTTATTCAGCCAGAGAAGGAGAGTACGGGGTCATCGGAGTACCAGCGCTTGGGGAATTCACTACATTTTTTACCTTTCACAGCGCCAGCCGTTTCGTCCCAGGGGCTAATTAATTCTCGGCGTGCGCGCTAGGCCCTCTGAAACCGGCTATCCGTTATGCACTGCAGTGCGCGGTACAGGGAAGAGAAAAACGACTCTGGGAAGTGATTTATAAGCGCAGCCAACCCCTCCGCAGTGAGATGCATGAGAGCCAGCGCAGGCGGTCTACTGTAAACAGAAACATTAAATTGCTGACGAGTCACCGGCACGTATATACTGAGCGACTGTATAGCGTACTCTTTTCAAACGACCGCGATTAATTTCCATGCCCCCAGAGCTACACGTGGACTGCGAGAGACGCCCCCATCGGAGGGCTCCGAACAAATTTCGAGCACTGTGGCGGATCCTCGGCACGCAAAGCGACGCGGGCATTATATTACAGTTTACGAAATCGTCCGGCCTCACTGACCGATAGGCGTGATGGATAGCCTCACCGGTTCGCATTGATAGTACTTTTCTCCCTCCCTCTCCTTTACTTATTTTCATCCCTTAATTCATTTCTCCTCGCGTAGGGTAGCAAACCGGACGCGCGTACGCTTGACCTCCCTACCATTCCTTCCTCTCCTCCTGCTCAGTACGCAGGCGTTTTTGCGATTCTCTCCCGTTGAGGCATTGGAATGTGGCTGGCGGCTGCCGGGAATCGAACCAAAGACCTCGTGCTCAGTAGCAGAACGCCATTGCTTTTGAGCCTCCGTGGCCGGTCCTTACGCGCAATGGGCACATTGAAGCGTAAAGCACGCCTGGGACATGGTGCGACCGCATCATCGACTATAAATAGATTTACAGAAGCATTACAAAAGAAATGGTGTTTTCTGTTTCACGCTCTCTCTGTCCTTTTTTTTTTTTTTTTTTTCGACAGACGAGCAAGCAGCCTCTGTGCCATTCACATCTCAGCTAAGTGCGTGTTACACAACTCACGGTCGAGAGAAGAGCAGCAAAACGAGCCGCGACGGTTCGCCGGAAAGCTGTGTACCTGCTGCTTGGCCGCGGCGTGGCGCCTTTGAAAAACGCTGCGGGCGCCCGAGCAGGCCCTGACCGCGCGGTGGCGTCAACCCGCGCCAGCTGAGCGAGAGCCGGCAGCGGTCTCGCTGAGCCGAGTTACTGTATACGCAGCCGCCCGGCGATAATCAAAGTCGAGACATCGCTTACGCGACCGCATTGCAGGGCTTTTCGGCGCATATATAGTATCTTAATATCTCGAGCAGGCAGGCCGGTCGACCTCCGAAGACGGCGAAGGAGGGGGGGGGGGGGGGGGGGGGGGGGGGAGTACCGCGGCCGATAGATAGCGCCTTGTAATGCGCGCAGCTAATAGCAAGGCACATCAATCTTGCCTTTTCATATAGGCCTCGATGTCTGCCCCCATCCCCTCCCCCTAACACGCCCAAAGTACTGGAAACGAAAGCTAAAAAAAAAAAATGAAAGCAGCGTCTTAGATGAAGCAGACGGGAGAGGTTCAGAAAAGGCTGAGACGGGGCAGCAGTATACGTTGAAGATGTGGAACATAAAAAGAGACCATACCTATGCATGAGGTTTCTAGTTTCTCTTGCTCCTGTGAGCCGATGGTCACTAAGGCGTATTCGTTCCCTAACTCTTTTAATTTTCTTTCCTTCCCTTTTTTTTTATGTGAGCCGTTTTTCCTTTTTGCGTCCCCATATTTGCACCGTCCTCCAAGCGTGAAACATAGGCCGCTGTAACACGTAATTTATCGCCCTTCTAATTTCTGCCGTCCCTGACGAAGCGACCGCTACAAATTTGTTTAACCAGGCACGTTTAGTTATCTGTATCTTCTTTTTTTTTCTTTTTTATCTCCTTTTTTTAACTGCAGCTTTGTATTTTATGGGTGGGAGCTTGGGTGAACTTGACGGAATCCTCGTGCGCGAAAATGATGTCCGAGCTAGGGAGACGTCAAATGCAAGGCTACGATGAATCGCTCCATGCACCTCGGGGAGCCTCGACATTTGTCTGCTGCGTTGTTCTCTGTACAACTGCGCGTCTGCCATCAATATGTCAAGAGTCCTTGGAAAATAATAGGCTTGCCTTTGCTGTTGCTGCTTTTTGTCCCTGGAGCTTTTTTTTTCTTTTTTTTTTATTGTCTTGCATTGGTGGGGCCAGGTTCGACCATACAGCGATGCCCAACGCCTTTATTCATTTCGTCATTCTTTATGTTCAACCTAAATTTGTTTGCTAATCTCTGGTCTATAGATTCAAAATATGTTTGAGCCCGTAATGCACAAGTGACAAATTGACAAGAGCTACATTATTCATCGTTGTCGTATGCGGCAACTCCTCGTAATCAAGCCTGTTAGAGACAGAAGTTATAAGGGAAAGGCAGGGTAGTTAACCAGGCTGGTACGTGGCTAACCTCCCTGTCTTTTCCTTACTTTTTCTTATCCTCCTCTAAACCAGGCTGAGCCTATTGGCTGGGCCTGGTTGACCGCCCTGTACTGGCGAAAGGGGGCTCAACGACGAGAAGGAGGAGAGAAGCTCGCACTTTGCACGGGTACACATACAATAAAGCGTTGATAGTGCAGTTCATGACAAGCCCTCATATAGGCTGGTGCATCTAGAGAATCGCAGCAGCGCTTTTGTGGCTTAGAATATCGCAGACGCACGAGGCGATGGTCCCAAGATCATCTCTTCTGTGAAAGACTCGTCATCTAACTGTCCTAAAGCTGTCCGAAAGGAAGTCATCTCATCTGCGTATGCTGGGCGGTCACACAGGAGATGTTTTATGGCTTCTTTTAGACCCCATGTGTTGCAACTGGCACTGTCCGCCATTCCAATCAGGAATCAGTAGGCGTTCGTAAAAGAAACTCCATGCCGCAGGCGATATAGTAACGTTTCTTCCAGTCGAGAAAAACCGGGCAACAGTTGTAACCTTGAGTATGGATCCATGCAATATCTACAGGCGCCCGTCGGTGAACTCCGGTGCATTCCATTTTCTTAGAGTGATAATGTTGGCAAGACCGCTGAGGTGCCGCCGCACTGCATCCGTTCTCGACAATGGGATCGAGGTGTTTTCACCTTTTATATGTGCCTCGGGCAGCTTTGTCGGCACTTTCATTTCCAATGATGTTGCAGTGCCCAGCTAGCCACTCAAATACTATGTGCCCTCTGTCCACTGCTTGATGTTAGCGTAATCGCATCTCTATCAATGGACTCTAGGCCTAAATAGATTGAGCTTCAATGTAATCGCACGAGCTCGCGTCCTTTTCTACTAACTATGGTGTCAGATCGGTTGGCGACGTTTGTCATAATATCCGAATAGGACTATACAGGAAAAATAATGAGTTATAGGACTGCTGCAAAGCTTGAAAACAGCGCTTTTACCTGAAGTGTGAGTCACCTTTTTTTCAAAGTTTATTTTTTCGAAGTTATCACTGTATCACGCACATTATTATTATTATTATTATTATTATTATTATTATTATTATTATTATTATTATTAGTAGTAGTAGTAGTAGTAGTAGTAGTAGTAGTAGTAGTAGTAGTAGTAGTAGTAGTAGTAGTAGTAGTAGTAGTAGTAGTAGTAGTTAGGGTAAGCCCGAGTCCGTGCACGGGCTCGGGCTTACCCGAAAGCCCGAGCCCGGCCCGGCCCGGGCCGGGTAGCACAGTTTTTTCACGGGCTCGGGCCGGGCTCGGGCACGGCGTGTGCTTTTTGACTCGGGCCCGGGCCGGGCTCGGGTTTCTTGACGCGGGCCCGGGCCGGGCTCGGGCTTTCTGGTGGTGTGCATGTAATGTGCAGCGAGTTATTCTCGGGTGTCTCAACTCTGAAAAACATTATTTTTCGGTCTCGGGCCGTGTTCGGGCCGGTTTTGAGTCGGGCTCGGGCCGGGCTCGGGCCTAAGGTAAAGGGGTGGCGGGCCGGGCCGGGCGGGTAACGTAGATTATTTCCGGGCCCGGGCCCGGGTCTCGCCATAAAAGTTTTGATCGGGCTCGGGCGGGCCGCCCAACGTAAAAACGGGCCCGGGCTGAAAAAATCGGCCCGTGCAGTGCTCTAGTAGTAGTAGTGGTGGTGGTGGTGGTGGTGGTGGTGGTGGTGGTTGGTGGTCGTGGTGGTAGTAGTAGTAGTAGTAGACTTAATTAGGATATCAAAACTAAAGTGCATGGCATGACCTTTGATAATGAAGGAAGAAAACACAAAAAGTGTAGCCACCATTTGGTTGCACAAACAAGTGCCCGCTTCATTACGCTTAATAATTTTCCCCAGCTTTCTTTAGCGTGCACCCAGTGCTCAATGAACTAGCACCTCTGCACACCCCCTCCATCAGTATGTAGTCGAGAATCGAACCCGCAATCTCGTGTCCAGCAGCAGGGGTGCGAATCTTAAACAGGCCTGGTGTCCCAACTATTGTGCACCAAAATTTTAAAAAGAGCAATTGCGTTACTCGAAGAAAACCTAGTGAATATTGTTTCCAGTACAGTATTCTTTCGTTGCTGAGGTTTAATTAGGATAATTGTAATTAATTATTTAATTCGAGAATTACTGTCCTAATTGTCAAAATGTCAATGAGAAAATTGTAGAGCAACATAAAAAAACTCCCGATACGGCTTTCTGTTGCTCCATACGTGCTACATAAAATTTCCGAGCGTGAAAGAAGCCCGCGAATACACGCAAAATTTCCGCGCGACTGGCTGCTAGAGGCACTGTGCGTGTATTCGCGGGCTTCTTTCACGCTCGGAAATTTTATGTAGCACGTATGGAGCAACAGAAACTGTATCGGGAGTTTTTTATGTTGCCCTACAATTTCCTCATTGACATTTTGACAATTAGGACAGTGTCTCCCGAATTAGATAATTAATTACAATTACCTAATTAAACTTCAGCAACGCTTCGAGTAACGCAGTTGCTGTTTTTTTTTTTTTTTTATCTTGGTGCATGATAGTTGGGACGCCCTGTATATAGTCAGCGGATAATTGTCTCGCGAATGTTCGTTTTGCAGTTCTGTCACAGTAAATTTACTCCGGTACGCTGGTTACATTGCACATTATTATGCAACCTCTTCTAGAGTCGCCAAACCAAACGCAGACACTTGACCGAACACGTCAAATAACGACCCCACGAATCAAACGGTCGTTCTTGTACAGTTATTACTGCAGCCTTGACCTATTTCAAGCCTATAATTTGACGTACTAAATTCTACTTGGATAACACGTCTCTGCCGCCCCGTTCTTTCATTTTACATCGAAATACTGAAGCCCATCAAACCGACGCTACGATATGGAACAACCCCTGGCTGTCGTAGAAGTTGTCTCTCCATGAGAAAAGTATGAATCGGCATGCGTTGATCGGGGTCCTTCTGTCGTCTTCGGCACCAACAGAGACAAGCATCACGGGCGCAATCCATCGCGAATCTATAGGTATAGTACTCTCTGCAGGGGCCTCTCGCTATCGAGGCCTATTTCGAGGGAGCCTTTCGCGCCCAGTGACCCGTTTAGGTGCGTGCGTCGCCGCGGACGTTGCGGCTCGCAGCAGGAGCTGAGTGCACGCCGTCGCGGTCCGGCTTGCGAGCGAGCGAGCCGACTGCTGGCCCTTCTCCCCCGCCGCTGTCGAGACCACGGCTGCAGCCCGCGCATGGAACGACCTAATCGCGGCGCCATGGAAATGAAGCCCCTGGGGGCAACAATGGGTCACGACTGCTCGCGCACCACTAATCTCATACACAACGTCCATCAACGGCGAATTATTAGATGCGCCAGCTAAAACTTTGCCGACGACGGCTCCCACCGCCGGGTGGGAAGGGGACCAACTTCACTCGGCTCTTCCTCCCACGCGGGTCACACGCATACACGCCCATTTCCATAAAAAGAGAGACGATAAAGGCCAAGTCCTCCGGTTGCTTTTCCTTCGGCGACGCGGGGTGAAAGCGGCGAGGTTTAGCGAGAGGAGGAATCGTTGCCGTCCTTTCTTCTTTTCCGCCGGTGCGCACGGAAGGGACAGAAGTAAACAGCCTCCGGAAGCGCAACCAAATTGAACCGTAAAGTAGCACGAAAGACGAGCGCGACAGCTTCGCGTTACGCGCTCCGCGAAATGCAACAGCAGCAGGAACTGGCGGAGCAAGGGCGAAAGAAATCGAGATAGAGAGGAACAAAGGTAATAAAAGTTTGCGAAAGCATTGTAAAAACGCGGACGTCAGTGAAGCAAAAGGGACGACGAGGGATAACAAAAGAATTCGCCGCCCCTACTCAGGCAGTTTTTGGGCGAGGTTTATATGCTCGATCCCTTTCCTCGGCGTTCGTTCTTTCGTTACTGTCCCATAGCCGATGCCGGAGTGGCCACTCAGCGAATCTGGAGAGCATAACGGCAGATATAAAGGAGACGGCGGGGCGGGTGAGGCACGCCAGAGGCAGCGCGACACGAAGGGAGCTCGTATACAGAGATGCTTCTCAGGGGAAGAAGATGCGTGCTCGGGGTTGTTTTGGCGCGCGCGGCAAGCAACGCGTGCCGGACAAGGCGTCGCCGGGGCGGCTCACTCGGCCGCGGGAAGGGCAGGTCTGAATACTGATTGCCCATTTTGAATGGGGAAGAATAATAGCCGAGAAGCCGTCGGGCCCGGTGACAGCGAAGCGCTATTTACTCCGAGTTCCATCTATTCTGGCGGGCGGGTGGCTCGACGGCGCGCCGAATCAGGCTGAAAGCCGCGCGTTCGTGCGTCTGTCGCCCCTGAGACGTGCGCCGACAAACGGAGCGGCCGAAAACCGAGCGAAGGCCGACGCGCGTGCTTTGTAGCGCTCACTGCCGCGCTCGCCTCGCTAGTGCGCGAGAACCCCAAGAACGCGCCTCCTTCCCCGCACAATGACGGGCCAGCGCGGATCCTTTCTGTCCTGTCGTCGACGACGTCCGTGCGCCGGCAATGAAGGGCCCACTGGTCGCCGCCGCTGCTGCTCCAATCAGACGCGAATACGGCGTGTTTTCGGCAAAAGAGATAAAAACAGTATACGTGTATAACGCACACGCCGACGACTGTGGCGAGTTCTGCGGCCACGGGCTCTTCGCGCTATAGTCCCGTGGCGCTCGTATACACAGGAGGAAGCAGCTTGGGCGCAAGACACTGCACAAGCGAAGAAGAAAAAAAAATCCATCGCCGTGCAGTCCGGTATCGCTGGCTGCGCTCTTTCCTTTGTCACAGCGCCTTGGGTGTTCCGCTCGGCTGCCGAGCTAAGAAAATTCCTATAAGTACTGTTTGGGTACGCAGCTGTGCCACCGAGCCAGTCGCATTTATTACCCCGTGCGGTGGCACACAACGGCTGAATCAGGATAAGAATAAGGCATCGCTTGTCCCGTGAGCAAGCAATGCGTCCGAACAAGGCAAGTAGCTGTGATTAAGACGGGTTATATATATATATATATATATATATATATATTATTCTTCAGTTCTTCAGCGCTATTGCTCAAAACCACCTGTGGCAGATGGCGCAATTCCTCCTTTATAGCCGAGTTCCATAGAAGTGCACAAGTCGCAGGGTACCATTATCTGATGTTTAGTTTTTTAAGATCAGTGGTGAACTTTTAATTACTCTGAATCACGTCTTGTACTTGCGATATTGAAGAAATACCATTTAAGCCACATACAACCGTTAATTCCCAGATACCCTGAAACTGGCATCTATTTCGCTGCATCCGTCCGAAATTTCGCGCCAGAATACATAGGCAGCTCGCGCTCATTCTTGTCTCGAAGTGCCTTCCTTATGCGAGAGGAAGTTTTACTACGGACGCTTTGATTAATTTGTCTGCCGTGATAACTTACAGCATTTATTCGCCAGAATTTGCAGTGCATCCGTCAAATGGACTTGTAAGTAAGGACGCACATGACTCTTAGGCGTCATCACACAAGACCTCTGGTGGAGTCCCCATGTGGTCTACCTGAAAAAGCGCCGGACGGCGATTTCCCACTTAATCGAATTTCTTAAAAGCAAAACGTGGTGCGCGTCAGTGCACGACATGATGTAATTGTACGGGACGCTGTTTTTAAGTTATCTATGATACGATTTGCGTGTACTGACTAGTGCCTGCAGAACTAACACACATACATTTGGAAGTATGTATGTGTGTACCCAGGCACTCAGCGTTTGCCTTGGTTTGCCACGGTGTACAAGGTGTACAATAGCGCGAGCTATATCTATTGCACACGACTGCCCAGTCACGACTCATATTCGTACTGGATGCTCAGAGCCTACATCCGGCACCCCACCCACTCCCACCATTTCGCAATTTGAACGTTTATTTCCACAATTTGAATGTTTATTTCTTGTTCATTCTAAACGAAGTTTTCATCAACTGTATCCTTCTGACCGACTCCGTCTCTCATCCGCACTATATACCGAGCCGAGACAGCCGTTCTTAGTCAAGTGTGGCTTGATGTATACCTTTTATGAAATATTTTGCTTGCCCCATCGTAATTACCGACACTGCTACATGTGATAATTGCGATAGCAAGAGAACCATCGAACGCGTCTTTTCTTTTATTATTTTTTTTTACAGCAAAGCTGTTAAGGGCTAGGGTTCCGTAGATTTTTCATGTGCCGTAAGCAAAACCTCAGGTCCCGCGCCAACGCGCTTGTGCCACTGCTCGCGCGTTAGTCGTCCTCTTCTTCCATAGATATTTCGTCGGTGTCCCTCGGATATGCATTTTGAGCAGATTAGTTAGACCCTTTTCATATTTACAGAGTTCCCAGAATACTTCCGGTTAAGCTCTGCGGAACAACACAAGTTACAATAGCCTATATATTTATAGAACCCCAGCTGGCACCAGATGTGCGGATAGAGTTGGAGTGTTAATTCTACAAGTGAATGTTTATGGTGAAGTACAAAAAAAAAAAAAAAGACCATACATAAGCTCGACCTGTGGCGCACGTTCTTTATATCTGAAGACAAGAATATGTGCCTTCAGTATAGACCGCTTTTTTATAGGCGCCGCCATTGCGTAGCCAGTGGCGCCATCTATGGGCAGTTAGCATGCTGGCTTGGGCGAACGCCCGTGTTGTACGCTATGGTATGCGTTCGGCGGCAGTTTCTGGTGGGTTTTTTCGCACTCGCGCGGTCTATTTAGCATGAAATGGAGTCCTATACGTGGGGAATTGTCCTGTGAGGCGTACTGAAGGAATATAAGTCTGAAATAACTAAGCGACTGGAGTTTATGCTGACGTTAGGGCGGACGGAGCACCCAGCGCGAGGTGTGCGCCTTTGTTTGAGCTTACAATCAGCCTCGGATATCAGTTAGGTATTTCTGAAAATTCGTTTCCCGAATGTTACCTTACTGCAGCATTCTCAGCACAGTAATTCTACGCTCTGGTTTAGCTGCAACGAGTACTTACGAAACATTTGACGATCCTAACAGCGGGGGTACCGTTCTGCTAGAGAATAAGTCGTGCTGTTTACTTTGACAAGCGTTCAAGTTGTTATCTGTAGATACATTGGGCGACTGCTTTGTTGGCGGGGCAAGGTTTGAGCCCACAAATAAAATAATTTGGTTAATAATAACCACATATCGTACAGTGTAAATCACACTTTTCGAGTGGTCGAACGACCAGCTGCAGACTACGCGAGCGTCCAAGGCAGTACTAAATGCTGTGTTATAGATCTGTTTGCTCTATATAGCGCAAGGTCCAAGTGGGACAAGCATGCGGCACGACCATGCAAAGTCTTATTGCGTCGTTATCCCGTGTTCCGTTTTATTTTGCCGCAAAAACTCTTTTTTTTTTTTTTTTTTTTTTAGTCTCGTAAGTTCAGTCATCTACGGCGGATTCACCCATCTTACGGAAATTGGGCCCTCACAAATAGCTGTTGGATTCTCTATATGCGATCCCCTTTGTATATTGTGCCTTACAGGGCAAAAAGGCAATGCCGATCGAAGCACGAAGCTTGTGTAGTATATATGTTGTTTTGCCAACCGCAGTGCTCGCTGTGTTGAGCAGTGCCTTCGGCATTGAACGTCGAGAGTGATTTGAAGTCTACTAGACGACTTAAAGATGCGTGAGAACGATGCCGGTGGCTGACGAAAAATGTTTTACAACTTTTCGTCGAGTGAAAACCGATACATTCAACATAGTTCACAACACATACACACACCGCGGCTGATGATGCGCGTCGCATTTTTTGCACATCCAAAAGAAATTTAGAGATACTGTAGCTACTGCTGCACCTAAAGGCTACACAGTGGTTGTTCGACGACCTCGTAAGAACTGACATCCCGTAAATTGCACTCAGAACTAGCTAAAACACCTCCAAATCGTTTTGCAGCGCGCGACCGGCAACACATTCAAGCCGCGCCGCGCCGGCTAGCACAAGCCAGAGAGGAGGAAAGGCTCGTCGCGCGCCCTTTCCTCCTCGCCCGATGAAAAGGTCTATACTTTGCGACAAAATACTTCTTTTTTTCTTGACTAACTTGGTAGTCAAAAATGCAGGACAAGAAGTTTTCTAGGGTCCTGAACACACTGCAGACACAGAACGGAGAAAAGGGTCTTATTTTCAAGATCAGTAGACCCGCAGGTAGATAACAAAGGTTTCTCAAAGATTTGCCGCTGTGCTACCCGCGTCGGCTAGGTCTACGTTCGCACCCCCCTCTCTTTGTCGGCGTTCCAAGCGCTTGTGTATCTAGTTTCCTTTCCTTCCGCTCTCCCTAGGTGGCGGTATATAAACAAGCCAGAAAGGCAAGTTGCTGTTCTCCATTTTGAATTTCACTTCTCTTCTGTCTCCTGGACCAAGCCCAGCGAACCGCTCGTGCCAGTGGAGCCCTAGACTAGGGGCCCCAACCACGAAACCTAAACTTTCATTTTATTCATTAAAGTTTCTCTCTCTCTCTTCTCTTCTGTCGTCGTAATGGGGAGGCCGCGTATAGTCCGGACACCCGAGGAGCAACGCGCCTATGAAGAGCGACGGCGAGAACAGATGCGAGAGCGCCATCGGCGCAGGCTGGCCGCAAACACCAATTGTCAACCGATGAAGACAAATAATGACCACCTATCAAGACAAGGAAAATGTCCAATTCAAGAGATCAGATAGAATTCGCTGAACTGTCAAAACTGATCAACAAGAAGAAAGTAAGGGATGTTCGAAATTATAACGTGAAAAAGATTCAGGAAGCTGTAAAATATGGACGCAGCATTAAATCAGTAAGAAGAAAGCTTGGCATAGGACAAGGCAAGATGTATGCACTGAAAGATAAGCATGGTAATATCATCATCAATTTCGATGACATAGTAAAAGCAGCGGAAGAATTTTATACTGATCTGTACAGTGCCCAAAACAACCAAGCTTCTTTCATTCAAAATAGTGATGAACCGGATACAGAGGCTCCTTCTATAACTAGCGATGAAGTTAGAAGGGCCTTGAAAGACATGACCAGGGGAAAAGCTGCTGGAGAAGATGGAATAACAGTAGATTTAATCAAAGATGGAGGAGATATGCTTGAAAAGCTTGCGGCCCTTTATACGCAATGCCTCAGAACTTCAAGTGTACTAGAGAGCTGGAAAAACGCCAACATTATACTAATCCATAAGAAGGGAGACGTTAAAGACTTGAAGAATTATAGACCCATTAGCTTGCTTTCAGTACTGTATAAAATATTCACCAAGATAATTTCCAATAGAATCAGGGCAACACTTGACTTCAGCCAACCAAGAGAACAGGCTGGCTTCATGAAGGGATATTCTACGATGGATCACATCCATGTCATCAATCAGGTAATCGAGAAATCTGCGGAGTACAATCAACCTCTCTATGTGGCTTTCATAGATTATGAAAAGGCATTTGATTCAGTAGAGATACCAGCAGTCAAAGAGGCATTGCGTAATCAAGGAGTACAGGAGGCATCCGTGAATATCTTAGCAAACATCTACAAGGATTCCACAGCTACCTTGGTTCTCCACAAGAAAAGTAGAAAGTTACCTATCAAGAAAAGGGTCAGGCAAGGAGACGCAATCTCTCCAATGCTATTCACTGCATGCTTAGAAGTATTCAAGCTCTTAGACTGGGAAGTCTTAGGAGTGAGGATCAACGGCGAATATCTCAGCAACCTTCGGTTTGCAGATCATATTGTCCTATTCAGCAACAATGGGCACGAATTATAGCTAATGATTGAGGACCTTAATCGCGAAAGTGTAAGAATTATCTTGAAAATGAATATGCATAAGACAAAGATAACGTTCAATAGCCTGGCAAGGGAACAAGAATTCAGGATCGCCAGTCAGCCTCTAGAGTCTGTAAAGGAGTACGTTTATCTAGGTCAATTACTCACAGGGGACCCTGATCACGAGAAAGAAATTTACAGAAGAATAAAATTGGGTTGGAGTGCATACGGCAGGCATTGCCAAATCCTGACTGGGCGCTTACCACTGTCGTTGAAAAGAAAAGTGTACAATCATTGCATTCTACCGGTGCTAACATATGGGGCAGAAACTTGGAGGTTAACAAAGAAGCTCGAGAACAAGTTAAGGATCACACAAAGAGCGATGGAACGAAAAATTTTAAGACTAACGTTAAGAGACAGGAAGAGAGCGGTGTGAAACACAGAACAAACGGGTATAGCCGATATTCTAGTTGACATTAAGCGGAAGAAATGGAGCTCGGCAGGCCATGTAATGCGTAGGATGGATAACCGGTGGACCATTAGGGTTACAGAATGGATACCAAGAGAAGGGAAGCGCAGTCGAGGTCGGCAGAAAACCAGATGGGATGATGAAGTTAGGAAATTTGCAGGCGTAAGTTGGAATACGCTAGCGCAAGACAGGGGTAATTGGAGATCGCAGGGAGAGTCCTTCGTCCTGCAGTGGACATAAAATATAGGCTGATGATGATGATGATGATGATGATGATGATGATGATGATGATGATGATGATCAAGACAATAAATGCGTGTGCGTATACCTTTCCTCTCGATGGCCAAGACAAAAAAACACCGCATATCCACGAAGTGAATGATGATAAGTGGGTGAAGGCACCGGGGGATCGATTCCCACCGCCGCCGGGTACCCACTGGTTCAAAAGGGTACAAGCGTACCCCGGCCTGGCGTTCGGCTTCCTTCAGGGGTGATACGCTTGGGAAAGGAGCCTGCGCCCTGAATTCCCGTCGAAACCAACCTGAGCACGGAAAACAAGTGATGATTGCCCACTCGAACATGCAAATGAGTGACAACATATGTGTACAGTATATACAATGGTGTTTTATTGGTCGTATATGGTATTGAGGTGCGGACTTCGTTTTCCCTTCATTAAGACTGCCTTGTGATCAGTGCAGCCGCACGGCGACGCCGGCAAGCGGATTCAGAGGCGGCGAGAACGCGGGAAGCGGCGGCAAAACGCCGGAAGCGTTCTCTACCTGAGGTTGGTGGCGCCGATGCTCGGTTCAAGCGCGAGCTTCGCGAGCCCTCAGCTCCGGGTCCGCTTGCCGGCGTTGCCGTACTGCTGCAGTTTTGCGAGCGCTTAGCTCGGGGTCCGCATGCCGGCGTCGCCGTGCTGCTGCAGCTTCGCGAGCCCTCAGCTCCGGGTCCGCTTGCCGGCGTTGCCGTTTTGCTGCAGCTTCCCACGCCCTAGACTCCGGGTCCGCTTGTTGTCTGCGTCGCCGTGCTGCAGCAGCTTTGCGAGCCCTCGACTCCGCTTGCAGTTGAGCCGCCACTCTCGCCTTTTCATCCATAGCGGGCGCGCCGTTATCAGAAGCGACTGTTATCATCCATGGCTGAAGAGAGAAAGAGAGCGCGCGTCGGGAACGAGCGCCTATGTAGCCCTTGTGCACCGCAGCGCCCCTAGCGGACTCCATGAAAACCAGAGCTAAGGACGACGACGACGAGGAGGGGGGGACAAGGCTCGGCCCTAAGGTGCTTCGGCCCTAATAAATGTGTTCGTACCTTTGTTAAAAATTCTGTGTCACGTATGTGTCGTGCTTTTTTTTTTTTTTTTGCCGTTGTTCTCGCTATAGGCAAACAAAGACATCTTATTTTTATGACTCACCTTTGAGAATGGGTAACCGGAATGCCAACCGTGCTCTCAATTTGAAAATCAATTTTTTTATTTATGAATGTATATATTTACAATGAGGAGGGTCGAAGCAATAGCTCGTCGTGTATATACGGCTGCACAGGACGCCTACAGCCATTGAAATTATGCGGCGCACAGAGGAATTAAAAATGCTTTAATTGCAGTGTTACTGTAGTTAATTGTGCGTTTCGCGCGTATTTGGGACAAAAGGAAAGGGTGAGAAAGGGGAAGAAAAGGCAAACCACCTCTGGTGGGAGCCCAACTGACAGTCTCCACATGTCGCCTAATCATTTTAATTGTGACTTACTTGCGCCTTCCATTGCTTCTGTTATTTTGTACCTTTTCCGTGGCCGCGGGACAGTTCAGATGTCCAGCGAAAAGTGAGGCAGTTACAATGCTGCCTGGCCTTTCCCTTACTTTTTCCCCTCTTATTTATAGGTTACTGCTACTACAACAGCTACTCCTACTGAATTGCCGGTCAAGCTACGTATGCAACACTTTGCCCTTTCACAAAACGTGTGTCAAATGTTTCCAAAGCACTGCGCTCTTCGGACCGGACCTATTGACAGGATGCGCCCTTCTGGTGCTCCAAAGCTGTGAAGGTTGATAAGAGTGGTGCGCCGCGGGAGCTCGGCACCAAAGGCCGGCCACCGGTGCTGTTCCTGGTGCATGTGGCCTCAAAACTTCTGTTAAAGGCTGCACATCCATTTATTTTATTTGAATGTACTGTAGACCTATTATGAACTCGTTAACAATGCCAGAGGGAACACTGAATTTGTTTTAAAGCAACGATTACTCGTGGTGCGTGGATTCGAATTTGACATCTTAATATGTAACAACTGGCTTTCGGCTGAATGCTTGTATTGAGTTCTTTTGTGCAGGGCATGTGTGTTTTAGCCACTGCGGTCTCTCCATAAGCAATCTGAGCGTTGCTGTTTATATTGCTCGAGAGTCTACAAGCGAAAACATAAATAAATGTGCGCATTTACGTCGTGTTATACGTTAGTTAAATGCGTCTATAATAGCATATTGCACCACGTCTACGATGCCGTAGGTATAGGAAATGAACTCCCGCCAGCCAACTACTGGCTCCTAACGTGCGCAACGTTCCACGTGGCCACTGCGATTTTATGGAATTTTTCTATCGTTCATGTTTTCCTCCATGGTGGGCAGTGGCGCTGATTAAAACTACAAAGGCTGAATTTCACGAACATGCACGTAAATAGCCACGAAAGGGGAAGTGGTAACATCTGCCGCCTTAGATCAACTGGCCGTGCACCGGACTCGAGGTTGTATGTTGAGGATCACTGACCTGTACGTTGTCTTTCCTTCCGTGTTCTCCTTTGTATCATTAAAATAAAATGGACAGAAATGTAAAGCTACCACCCTTCCCTTCTGTAGTTTAAACTAAGTTCTCTGGGTAACCTAAATGCATAGCAGGTGTTTCTTTTTATGCGGAACAATTTATTTCAAAGAAATTGTCCTATCTAATTAATTCTGTAGTTTTATGAGGCACGCCATATCGGGGACTCAGGGCAAATTTTGAACACCTTGGCGGGTGTCATATCTAGGCCCCTGGCGTTTTCGCATATAGGCTATACGCCGCTAGGTGGACATTAGCAGCAAGAAAAATGTCGATGATAATTTCGCTAATTGAGTAATATGTGCTAATTAACTTTTTCATAATTCCCGTTAGGCACATGTAATTGCTAAATTGAAACCTATAAGCAGTGAAGTCAAGTCTGCTTAGCAGAAAGTTTCAAGAAATCCGCCCCCAAAATGTGCTAAAAATTTTCTCGGTGTTCCAGTTAAGGTCGCCCTAAACTTTTAGAGGCACGCTGTTAGGAAACTGTTAACTGGAAGGCCAATGTTTTTCGCGGCACATTTTAACTTGACATACATTGACAATGGCGCTAGTCTAAGCATTTTCATTAGGCAGAATTCACTATACTCGTCAGCTTCGATTTCGCAGTTTCGACATGTACCCTACAGTGAATAACTAAAAGGTTAATTAGCACCTTTCAGGTAATTAGTGATATTATCGTCGAAACGTTTCCTGCTACTAATGTCCGCCTAGCCACGCAGGCTATCTGCAATAACGACAGGCGCCAAGGTATGGCAGTTTTACTTGAAAGAAAGAGTTATACGCACAAAAAGAAACACCTGGTATATTCCTCCTCACCTGTCCTCGCAGCTCGCGCTTTCCCTCGTTACTCGTCCTTCCACTGCGCTCACTTTCGTTTTGCTGCTTGGATAAATACCAGAGTACCTACGTGGGTGTGATCTATATTGCGAAGATGCTCTGCGTTTACAACTTCGTCACGTACGCGCCGTTTATCGGCCCAGTGTACAGTATCCTATGGAGGTGAGACAGAAAATTTCACAACAATTTCTCTTTATACAGCAAAAGGGTCGCGCAAGTAAACTATGAGTATGTTGTAGTGGGTGGTTGGCGTTGCTGCTAGCAAACAGAAGGTGTTAAAGTCCTGATTCGATTATAGCTTGTGACCGCGATATTCAAGAAAATAGCGAGAACCAGGTGCTACCATAGTTATCTCCGTGAGTGAGTGCTAAAGCTGAAGCAGCGCGTGTCCATTAAGATCGTCAGAATGCTCTCGCACAAGTCCTAAATGCAACGCGCATGCCATGTGGTGTTACGGTCGGAATTATCTATATGGTGAGACCGGTCCACAATGCGCTGTGGAATTACGTGGACAAGAAAAGAGGCAGATGTGGAAGGTGCGAAAACTGGGGTTTATTTACATCTATATGCGCAAATAGGTATAACTCATTGAAGAATCACATATTGTGGAGCCCGGATCGCTTGCAGACTCCCTCTTGCTTTCCTGAGTTGGCGAACAGACTGCCTCAGGCGTAGTCCAATCAAGTGGCCCGATTCTCTTCTCAGGCACTCTTGGAAAAGGAAGCTTGCCTCACTCTGGGTGGAGCAGAAACACACACGGGCATCTGGCACGCATGCATGCACGCCAGGACTTGCACTTTTCTCTTTCGTTAGGACGTACCCCCTCTTCCCGGCAAAGGTTAGGGGAAGGGACGAAGCACTGCCGTTAAAGCACCTCGGCCAGCGTCGTCGCTCGGTTGTCGGTGCTATGGCGGATTGGTCGTCGGCTTCGAGCTTGACCGATCCAACAATCAATTAACCCCAGGCGGTGTTCTCAGAAGCTGTAGAGACTGTCTCCCAATTAGGTATATTTGGTCATGCTCCCACCTGCGCACTTCCTTTCTTGCGAGCGGGGCGCCGACACTCACCTGTATCAGGCATTATTGGGTCGATAAGAGCGTTGAAGACAGAACGAGCCGGGGCATGTCTGAACAGTGTAACGAGGGGACTCTAATGAGGTTAGCTATACACACGCCTGTCCGCAAAGTTACAGCAGTAAGTTTGGGTGAGTTCGTGGTTTTAATCCATTACTTCGTTAAGCGCGAAGTAAAAGACGGAGAAGGTGATAGAAAGTTTGCGAGTGCACATGCTTGTAGCTTTATATATATATATATATATATATATATATATATATATATATATATATATATATATATATAACGCCCATCTCTGGCTCGCCGATAAACGGAGAAATGAGCCAACATATGAACGGAAACACACACACACACATACGCACACACTCGTGCTCGCACACACACACAACATCGTCTCGCATTGTGGGTTCGTATTGTATAACAAAGAAAAAGCTCGAAGCGTTCGTCTCACTAGTACGTGTGTCAAATATAAATACGCACCTTCAGCACGGAGCCGCATTCAAGTTCCCCCGTCATCAACTCAATATAGACGGGCGCTTTCTACTGCATTTCCGAACAAATGTTGTACCGGCATAAAGAAAAAAAATACCCCACAGATTTTTCGCCTTTATAGTGCGTCCGCGAAGCAGCCCAAGGAAAACGAGAATTCAGTAGATTAAAGTTCCGCAGCGTACAAACAAGCACTCCATAGCTTTCATAGATTTTATAGCTCCGACCAAGGCTCACAAAATTAAAAATCATGTGATACGCATTAATTACTATGTCAATAGTTTTTAAGCAACATACCACAGAAAACAACACAACAGGTAACATGACATTCGCCGACTGTATAGCGCGTAGAAGCTTTCATTTGCTGCCGTAAAATTTGATGCGCCTTGAGCTCCTTCAGATCCCGCGATGCGAAAAGTGTCGGACAACAACTCTATTAGTCTATGGTTGGATGCTTTGTGCAGCGCGAAAAAGAGAAAGTTCAGCAATGACTGGAGCAGCCGCGTAGTTAGCGCGAAAGACGCCGCACGCATGCTCGCGTATACGGCGCGGTATACTGCATGTACATGTATACCGCTCTACGGACAATTCTCATGGCGACGGGAGGACTAAAAATAAAAGCCGCGCACGTGCCTCCGCGCGCGTCTTTATTTTACTTTTTTTTTGTCAAATGAAGCCGAAAACCAAGCAAGTAGTAACAGAAGTAGATTAGCAAGTAAGAAGTTGTGTCTTGCGAAAGCAGCTGCGACGAGTAGCAGTTCCGGCATTAAATGCATTAAAACTTCCTTCACCCTTGACCGTCTCCACTCGGCGTTCCAGAAACAGAAACCAAACGGCAACGCACGGCCGTTCAACTTTCGAGAAGCCGAAGTGAAATTTGGCTTCTCCTCGTTTCTCTGTCCTGCAGTACCACATTTTGCATACCTTGTCTCGTGCCGCCTGGGAACCGCTCCATATGCATTGGCTGCTGAGAGCAAGCGGTAAACAGCAAGAGGGGCATTCCAAAGTGCTTTTTTTTTTATTTATTTAGGCCAGCCGCCAAAAATAACCGCGCGCAGCGTACGATGTGCGCTTTTTTTTTTTTTTTTTTTTTTGGGGGGGGGGGGGGGGGGGGTTTCTTTGTGCGTTTGCTTGCTCGGCGGGCGAAGTGTACGCGGCGACACCGAACAGAGAGCAGCTCACAGCCGCATCTCGAGACGGCGGCGGGCGGGTGAGCGCCGCTTCCCTCGGCCCACCAGCGGACCGCGATGCTCCATTTCCTCGTCTCGGCCGATTGTCGGAGCGACGAGAAGTTACATAACTTACGTCCAACGGGAGTCCGGCCCGCGGGGCCTTCCGAATCCCCATCGCGGATTTCCTTCCGGTAGTCCGCTGCGGCGGTGGCCGACCCGCGGGACCGAATACTATGCCGTCCATGGGTGGCTCGCGCACCGCGCTGCTCCGTGCTACACGGAGCTCCGGCGACGCGGTGCGCGCCCCGCAGTGAAGAGACAGATGTGTTGATCGAGCACCGATGATAAACAGCTACTCTCCCGGAAACGCAGGATGGCTCCTCGGTGGGCTTTGGCAAATGGGTCTTCGATGGGCCCGCGCTCAGGGCAAAATTGCTCCAGACGCGCTTGCGCAACGGAGGCAGCAAGCGGCGTGACCCTCGTAAATAAAGGGGAGACGAGCAGGGTCTGGTTAGGCAGCTCGCATTCCCCTATATACCCCGGTTGCACACCGCCGCCTAAGGCAGCCACCAAGAACGCTCTTGATTGTGCCCAGGAGACCTCAATTGCTTGGACATCGGGACGAAGCCTCTGGCGCAACTTGAATGGAATTAATCTCGCGTCTCGTATGGCGTCGGTGGCTCTCCCTCTAATATACGTTGTTCCTCTGATGCACCGCAACTGCTGGAGTAATTCTTGCAGAAAAAAAAATTCAACACTGGCGTCGGCTTCTTCACGACTCTGCTTTTGTTTCTTGGTTCGTTTGCTGACAAAAGCCCTCGTCCATTTTTCTTTCTCTCTTCTTCCTATCTTTGGCTCAAGTATGAGCGCGAAAATAATGCGAACAACATTACACAAACAAATTCATGACAGAATTGGTGACGTGGCTCGCAATGCAGACGATAAGGCCGCCTTTACTGTCTTTCAGAGGAACTTCATGCTGTAGAATTTATACTGTCTCCTTTATCCAGACCTTGTAACTACTTTTACTCTTTCGATCGTAGCTATTTTGCTCTTTTTTTTTTCTTTTTCGTTACGGCCTTTGTCACTGGCATCCACTGCGATGCGAGAAAAGAACAGTGTCGAAGGAAAAGCACAACTTCGAATGACCACCCCAGGCTGGAGTTTCCTCTGACGAGAGCGTCTATTGTCATTGTATTGCCATCGAAACGCACTTTCCTATGCTTTTATACCACGTTATTACTCGTCTCCTCATTAAAGATGATTATTCCCGATTTCTCTGTGCTGAACTTAAAGTCTAGATTTGTCGCTGCATTGCCACACATATTCGGAAGTCTCTCTTGCATAATAACACTATGTCGTCCGCATACATCAGCCCAGGACGCTCTGTTGCACCCTATGCCCATTACGGATGTAAGATAGGTAAAAACCTAATTCACTGTTTTCCAGTTCGTGTTTCTATCCCCTTAACATAACGCGTGAACAACAATGGAGGCAGAGGAAATCCTTGTTTCAGTCATCGGTGGATTTCCGCAACTTCATTGCATTTCCCGCCTTAGCATACAATTTCTTCAAGGTTGTTCCTAAATATTTCCCTCAGCAGGTTGTTGCGTCCGGAATCGGCAGGGCGCATTCTTTGGGTGCTTCCATCGATGCTACCCCTTTCATCAGCAGCAGCCAACCTGGCGACGCGGCCCGACACGGGTTGTGACGCGATGACAAAGAAGCTCACTTAGAAGCGCTCACAACTGCCACCCTTCGTGGAATCGAGGACCATCACGAAGGTCACTCTCCCGACCCTCGCAAGACAAACGTCACGGAGAGCAAAAAACCAAGTCGACAACTTTCGTGGACGGAGCGTGAATCCCATGTTTCCAGACTGCCTCGTCCTGGCGTCGAAGGTGCAACATTAGAGGCGGAGTTCTGTGAACAATACGACCCCTCTGATTGGCCGCACCAAGGTCATCAGATTCCCTATAGTCAGGTCAACTAGGGAAGACGGCTGTTTTATAAGCGTTGGGTGCAATGGTGTGTCTTGACGTGTTCTTATGTGTACCGAGACATGTAGTGAGGCTGACAGTCAAGGTGCTCCTACATGAAGTGGGCTTCCGTATCTGGAGCCATGGTAAATAAGTAGAATAAACCCTTTTTCTCTCGTTCTTACTTCGGGACGTACTCATCCCTATGGCTGAAAGATCATCGGTCCAAACGCTACCCCGAGTCCCAACAAGGTCCACGAAATCATCATATATTCCCTCGTTCTTGAGAATATCCCATAGCTATTCCCTGTCTATGTTGTTGAAAGCTTTCTTAATATCTAGAAATGCCATCCGTAAAGGTCTATTCTGAGCTCTTGAAAGCTCTGTGCACTGAGTGCTCTAAGCGTCTGTCTGGTCTGAACACATTTTTGTAGTTTCCACAATACATTATTTTTTTCCACCCACTTCGATATTTCTAATTTTATGGCGTGCATTGCCATCCCCATAAATATCACCGACGTTACAATAACTGGTCGGTACGAGCTTGTCTTATCATTATCACCTTCCCCTTTGTAGATGAGGTTCGTCATGCGTTAACGACATTCAACCGGGATCTTTTTTTATTTTATTCACTTCCTCTATGGCACTAGTCAGCTGTTCCTGGCTCTTTGGACCCCAATGTTTGATTAGCTGTATTGGGATTTCATGTGGTCCTGTTTCCATGTTATTAGGCATATTTTATTCGGCTTTTTTAGTACATGTTTTTAGTACATTTTGATCTCTCAGGCTTCTCTGTTGCTGGATCAGATAAAGTCTGAACTAGGCCTTCTTTCCTGTCGAAGTTATCACTAATAACCTCTCTCATGTAGCGCGGGACGTCATCTCCTTCGAATATGTTGCCTTCTTCATCCCTTATAGCCATTTGCGAATTTTTAGTTACGAGTTCCGAGTGCTCTTACATGGTTATAGAATCTTTTTGGTGCACCTTTGGGTATTTTGAGAATGTCATGCACCCAGCGTTCACTAGTACATTTAACTTTTTATAGCACGAGCTCACTCGCCACCGTTTGCTATCCTCGGTACTTGTTCCATGTAAAGAGTACCTCTTGTTTGTGTAATCTCATTTTCTTTTTACTTCTCCATGATCTCTAGATGCCTGCTTACGCTCTTGTATAGCTTGAGTTATTTGCTTGTTCCGAGACTTAAGTGGTTTCTTTCCTCTTTCCACAGGAAGCTGGACGCGCACACGCTTTCGGCCATTCTTTATCACTCTGCACTTTTCCGCATACGACCCGGCATAAGCTTGGCCCTCTGCTGCCGTTTTTCTCAGAACGCACAGCCCCCTTCCCACCTTCTATCCCCTATTATTTCGTCTTCTTAAGTTTTCAGCAAGATGTTCACAACCCGGCTTCGACCACTTCACCAACCTGAGCATCACTGGTATCACGTGACCATGAACACAATCAGGGTGATTTTCATAACATTAGGGCAATTAAGGTAACAACATTTAAGGCACTTTGGTGGCATTGGTCTGTCGAGGTCTGTAAACAGATCGATACGTTGTACTCCTTCGGGAGATTGACTGTCGTGAATGGAGTAGAGCTGCTTCGTTTAATGCCCACTTCCGTCGCGTTTACACGAGAAAACTTAATATATTTGGCAAAAAGCTATGAGGTAATCATGCGAACAGTGCACCTGCAGTTCAGTACAATTATTAGGCCTAAACGCAGAACTAATCCTGATATGCAAAGTTGACCTAGGCTGCTATACGGAGATCTAGGTAACGAGGTCATTCAAAACGGTCTGTCGTTCAAAACGGCCTGGAGTTTGGCGCCGGCACCATTTAAGCGATGGCCCACGACATATGAAATCGTCCTGCGGCGCTGCTTCGAAGGCCAACAAAATAATAATAAACTCCTCTAATACTGCTCTAAATGACTCATAATTTCTTGACAAAGTCACGCCGCTCGTAAAATGCTTTTCTCCTCGTTCCATTAACGTCTTAATCCTACCAAGGTATAGAGCGACCTTGGTAGTGCCTACAGCTTGGAGCTCACAACAACTTTGACCTCTTCATCAATAAGGTATCTCTGACCTGGCAGCGCATGCTTAAGTTTGGCAAAGACATGATAATCGGAGGGACCAAGGTCCGCTGTCTACATAACGGATGAGGTCGGGCGGCCTCAAAGTTTAATTTCCGGACGGTAGCTGCCGGAGCGGACCGAGACCTTCTCTCCTCTGAAGACTGCGGTTGGAGAAGCGGTGCCCATCGAGGATCGATGCTCGGCCCTCTTTAGAACTCCCACACCTTTCGTATACTGAACTTCTAGTAGTACTAAAATATCTCCATGGCCGCAATCTTTCTCTGAGATAATTGAGAGGCTTCGTTGCTTATGGCTTTTAAAATCTGATTACTGCTCGCTGCTCCGGCGTCAGACCACCAGGCTTCGCGCATGACACGTGACGAAAGTTACAGCACATGATATGCGCTATTCTTGAATGTGCCTCTGCTTTTTCGGTTTGAACGAGAAAAAGAAATCACCGCACGAAAGTAAGAATTCGCTGGCGAAAAAGTTGTTCAATCGATAAAGACCAGTTGCATATCGGGTGTTTTCTTTTTTAGCTGCACCAAATTTTTGAAAGTTGCCTGTGGCAGATATCACAAATCTAACCCTTGAACTTGATGACTCGATGAGCTGGCCATTACTTCTACGAGACATCAAAATGCTTAATTGAATAATTAATATAGTTCATTTAATTAACTTTTTAATTAATTACTTTACGGAACATATTTAAATCTACGAATTATATCCGATGGGTTCGCAAGTCGTATCCACTTCGAACGAATTCTCAGGACAACACCAGTTTCGAGATATTAAGAGAGAGAGAGAGAGAGCAAGGAGAAGAAAGGCAGGGAGGTCAACCAGACGAGCGCCCGGTTTGAAAGTGACCGACGAAAAGCACTGGCATTCCAATTACATCTTAAAGAAAACTCTGTTTTATGCCTTTAAGCGCAAAAGTAACTCGAACACTAATGCATTTCATTGTACACTTTGAAATTAGGATATCAAAACTGGTGCAGTCGAGAGCATTCGTTCCAGGTGGATACGCCTAGCGAACTCACTGGCTACAATTCGAAGATTAAAATGTGTGCCGTAAATAATTAATTAAAAAGTTAAGTAATTTAGATAATTTGGTACAGCTAAAAAACACACCCTGTCTATGTTTTTACACTTCTGACATCTAAACCTTCTCATTTTAGTGCACTGATCGAGTATGGTGTTAGGTTGCCACAGTGGTGGCCTGGCATCTTAACATTCTTTTAATATCAATTGCTGCTTTTCGTTCACCCGGAAGAATTAAGTGATAAATCAGGTAAGCGAATCATGGTTAAATGAATTATGGCGCAGAATATCCAGGAACTTTTGTAGAGAAAGTTTATGAAAAAAAAATGCTGTGCCATTCCACTCTGTGAAGGTGGATGACCAGCGAAGCTTTTTATGTGGTAATTGACCGTTCCAAGTTTGCGGGATCGGGGCCACATGGACGGTTCGCATTTCTTTCCGCTTCACGGTCCTGGCAGGCAGCACGCTCGCTCATCGTCGGTGGTCTCCTTCCACCACCGCCGCACCCATTACCTTTTCTGTTCGTTCTTGGTGGGCAACCTGTTGTTCTTCAGACTGTACAACACGCGGCCTACCCATTTCACAGTCAGAGCAGAACTAAGGAAAGGAGCCTACATAGAGCATGACGTCAGGAGACAGAAGACACTCAGATTGGTAGGCACTAGTACTTGTTTAATTACATTTTTTTTTTCATTGTTTTTCTGTCTGGTTTAGACGAATGCCTTCACCAGAACGATTTTGCTCTCTGAAGTATGTTTAGAAAGAGAGCGGTTTGCATGTGGAGTGCTGAAATAAGCGTGAAGTCACCACACGCAAATGACAAGTGCACTGAATAAAATTAATCGCCCACGTCAAAAGACCATACACGCCTACGCCGTTGCGTTTCTTTCCATTCTGTTTTCGGTGTTGTTCTTCGCCATGGTAACCCGCGCGAAGGTGATCGATCATTCGTGCCACCACGGTGCTTGTCGTTTCCTTTGCGACGAAAACACGCACCGCTATTTATTGGCGATGTCACTCATAAGGTGTTGCGAATGCTTAAAGCAAGTAGAAGGGAGCGGGCGAGAATGAGGCACTAAAGCGTTGCACCGGCAGCGCTGTTCGTGTCAACTGCTTGTACGTGTCTGATCACGTTGGCGAACACGCGCTGCCACAGATCGACATTGAGGGGCAGTAAAAGCCACAAGGGCCAAAGACCTGTGAAGTAACCACATGCATAGACGCGCCTTCACGCGCTACCACGCACATATGTGGATCTTGGTTGCAACGCTCTTATGGCGAAAGAGGAGAGAGCACACATTCACGAAAATCCCGGGAGTAGCCGTTAGTAGCCTCTGATTAATCTCGGGAGTAGCCTCTGATTAGATTTCGCGTCCCGTGAAGTGTGCCACTTTCTCGAATAGTTTTCGCCCAGGTACTTGCGTTGCGGCGTGCCTCCTGCGGCAGACCCGTGCATGGCGCACAGCTGGCTGATCCGTGTAGTCAACCCCATATCGAGCCTACGCCCAGGAAGAAATAGCACCGCTATAGGAGACAGGTGGCTCTGCACAGAGACCATAGTTCTGCGTTCTAAGGGCCCAGTACTTGTCCAAACGAGGCAATTTCTGGAAAAGGTGATGAAAAAACTACAATTCGCCAGACTAAAAATAATAGACTGGTAAAGCGACTGACCCCATCAGGACCTCCTGACCGGGTAAATCACTCTACCAGTCTAAGTTAACCAGGAGGCTGGCAGGCGGCAGCGAGTGAGGACGCATGAATCGACATTCCCAAGTATAGTGTAGCTTAAAAGTTAAAGCATGAAATTTAAGTGCGTGGAAAGCCGACCTCTGCGTTAGGAGGAGGAGGAGGAGAGAAAGAGAAGGCAGGGATGTTAACGAGAAACGCGTCTGGTTGGTTACCCTACTCTGGGGGACGGGAAAGAGGGAATAGAAAGATGAGATAGAGAGAGGAGGGGGGGGTGGAGGAAGAACACAGTGAGCTTGCGCACGCACGCGGAGGGCTTGCGCAATTCAAAGGCGCTCACATAGGCCAGTCGCCCTCAAGAAAGACAACAGTGACTTCACAGCTTTGTGGGCAACCGAGCGATGAGGACGATCTTCAAGGAGCACCTTCACGGACAACGGCCGGTCGTCAAGTCGTCGCAATGCGTTCGATAATGTTTGTCTTTCCGTCTAAAATTGATCGCAGTGACACAATAGATGTTCGATGTTCTCTTCGCTGCCGCAGACGTCGCACTTAGCACTCTCGGTCATTCCAATCAAAGCACAGTACGCCTTCGTGAAAGCCACTCCCAACTACAGCCGGTATAGAAGCGATACCTCACGTCGGTGAATCCCGGGTGGAGGTCGGAGTTGGAGCGGAGAGTTCAGTTCGTGTAGCCTGGTGCGCCTTATATTTGGGGTGTTCCACTCTGTTAAACAGAGCTTGCGTGCCAGGTAACGAAGCTGCCTTGCAGCGTCTGTCCTGGAAAGAAATGGGGACGCTGTGTTGTTCTTGATGTGACTCTCGGGCAGCTTTGTCTGCGTGACCGTTTCCACTGATCCCGCAATGGCCAGGGAGCCACTGGAAAATAATTTCGTAGCCTTTCTGTTTGACGTCGTGGTGAAGTTTGACAATTTCGTACGTTAGTTGTTCGTGAGCTCCACGTCGGAGAACTGCCTGCATACTTTGTAAAGCTGGTCTCGAGTCGGAAAACGCGGCCCATGTACCGGGACTCTCTGCGTCTATAAATTGAAGTGCACTGCGCAGAGCCGTGAGCTCTGCAGCCGTGGACGTCGTGACATGTGACGTCTTGAATCGCATTGTTACTCCTCTCGTCGGTATAAGCACAGCACCGCCAGAACTGGTCGATGTAGCTGATCCGTCCGTACAGACGTGTACGTGGCTACTGCATCTCTCGTACAACAGGAGTAAGCTCAATTGTTTTAGTGCAGATCATGATAGATCTGACTTTTTCTGAAGTCCTGGAATTCTAAGTTGGACTTCAGGATAGCAGAAACACCATGGAGGAGACACCGGCCTGGCCGCAGGTGCGTACCCCGATGTAATCGAAGCACGATATGCACTGACAGTTGTGCTATATGACGTGCGGGGTCTTTCCACGGTGAGTGCGGCGAGGTGGTGGCAAGGAGTCCGGGCAATGTGCCTGACATGTGCACGCATTGTCTCGATGGCGATGTGCGTCGTGATTCAATAATCTTGAGCAATGGCAATAGTTTCAGCCATTGACCCACTGCGTGGTTCTCCAAGGCATATCCTAAGTGCTTGCGCCTGAATGCTCTTAATTGTACGCAAATTAGTTTTGCAGGTGTTGGATATAACAGGTAGGCTGTACCGGAGGAACCCAACAAACAACACCCTCTATAGCTGTAACATGGATTGTGTGGATACCCCCCAGTTCTTTCCTACAAGGAACTTGAACAGGTGGAAAATGGCCATCAGGCGTTTTTTCACGTGGTTGACGTGAGGAGTCCAGGACAGATCTCTGTCAATCACACCTCCCAAGAACCTGTGACTCCTGCTGAACGATATCACTTGTCGGTTGATTGATATGCCGTATGCAGACATTGGCTTCCACGTGAATGCCACCCCTGCGCACTTTTCCCACGTCACCTCCAGTCCGTGTTTACGAAGGTAGCTTGATGTCGATGAGGCCACCTTCTGAAGCCGAGCGCGAAGCTGAAGCCGTGTCACCCCCGACGTCCAGATACAGATGTCGTCGGAATAGATAGAGTTTCGAACGGTGCTTGGCAGGTTCTCTATTAGTCCAATAAGGGTCAGATTAAAAAGCGTCGGGCTTAGTACTCCGCCTTGAGGGACTCCGCGGCTACTGTAATACTGGGTGTCGGGCCATCCCCGGTTAGCACGTAGAATGATCGCATCTGTAGGTATCTGCGAACCCAGAGATATGTCTTGCCACCAAGTCCTATTACTTCTAGCGCGTTAAGGATGGCTTCATAGTGTGACGTTGTCGTAAGCTCCTTTACCATCTAGAAACAAGGCAGCTGACAAGCGTTTACGACAGACATGAGAGGAGATACGCGCAGGGATCGCTTTCTCGGCTTTCCTGTCCACACTCACCGCGACTCCGCAGCCATGGAGTTCTCCTGCTCAGCACGGGGTAGTCGGTCCGATTCCCGGCCGTGGTAGGGCGCACTCTGATGGAGGCGGATCTTTATTGAGTGCACGGTAAAGAACCTCAGGAGTTCAAAATATGACCATGCATTACGGCGCCTCTCATAGTTTTCTTGTTGCTTCTAGAAGTTAAACGTTATCAAACTAATGTAATGTTTTCTGTCTGTCTTGTTTGCGCGCACTGTATGTCCAGTTACATAAACATAAGCAAATGAGTTCCCCAGAAATCCGCCAGATGCATAAGGAAGTTCGAGGCAAAGGAAAAAAAATATTTGCATACTTGAAGAACACATTTGTGACAAATAAAGACGTACAGTCACCGCAAAAGTTTGCGGGATGCGGATTGCGCTGCAAATGTGAATTCCTGCACTGTTAAGGCATATCACTTCTAATTTAATGAATCACTGTGTCGGTGGCGAAGGCTACTACATCCTGGAACACTTAATTTAAGGCTGTGTGACCACACTTCGCGAGAATTCAGCTTCTTGGCAGATCCTGCGTCCCGTAAACGTTTGCGGGGGTTAACGGTACACCAACCACATAAAACTTTAAAAGCAAGACGTTTTATTATACAGCACAGTTGCATAATAAAGCGTTTTCAAGGAATTTGTTTACAGTCATACCTTGTTATAATGAAACCAGTTATAACGAAGTAATTGTAATTCCACCTGAGAGAGAGAGAGAGATGTGATAAGGGAAAGGCGAGGCGATTAACCAGGTTGAGCCCAGTTGACTACACTTCACTGGGGAAGGGGACAAGGGGAGTGAAATATGAGAAGAAGGAGAGAGAAAACGTTTACTGTATACACGTGCACACATGCACAAACATTCATCGTTGAGTCAGTCACAGGTGGTCATATGAGCTGGTGGACCTCAAGAAGCGCAGCAGTGCTTTCGTGGCCTTTCACATCGCAGACGCACGAGGCCCAGTCTCAGGACCTTCTGTTCTATGAAGGGTCTGTCATCTAGTTTGCCTAAAACACTTCGAAGTACTTGCCTCTGAGATTGCCGTAGAAAATCATGCACTTCACATTCAATTTCAACGTTGCAACCATTTTATATGATTGGACATAGCAAACCGTTTTCTTGTTCTTTTTTTTCAGTTTGTAATGCATTTCTTATTAATTTCGTACCGATTAAGCCGGAATCTTGCGGCGCGTGACGCTTCTAGTAATTCACCTGATGCAGCAGTTCAAAACTTCCGCGAGCTGTCAGCTAACTGACAACGCCTCAAAACCAAATATCCATCCAAGCCCTCCTGCATATATCAACGGCATTCCACACGCTCCTGCGCTCTGTGTACAAAAAACGCGGTGCCCTGGTTAAAGGTCGTGCGCTATAATGCCGGAATGAAACACGAACCCGCGAACAACGGATCGGTACTTGATGGAAGGATACGGCGTGACCATAGCTGCCATAAACTGCTGCACATGCACATGCGAGGGCTTTTCGCGTCATAGCTGTCCTAGTTTTGACCGTATTTTTTAATCATTCCGTTCTTCCGCTCTTTTCGCCATTCGTCATCAGCTCTCACGAAGCCCGTTATCGCAGGAATGGACCACTCGGTATGAAAAATGATAATAACGAAACATGAAATCAATCATTCCGAAATAAGACCTCTGTTCTCACGTTCTCAGTGATCGCAAGGCTTGTCAGAGTATCGAGGTTGTTCCAGCGAAACGCTGCAGAACTATGATTTTGTGCAGCGCTCGTTGCTGGACGCCCGAATGAAGAGATGTTGATGTTAAAGAACTCACCGACGATTACGATACTTCCTAATGCGAATTTTGAGCGCAGCAGTTTAGTTGTTTTGAATTCGCGATATACTGTGGCAAAGAATTTGATTCTGAACAACAGGGTCCTCTCGACGGCGGCGCTGAGCCTAACCTCGGGCAGCACGTTTAGCACCAGCGGCAGACGAAGCAATTCCACTTGTTGTGTCGCTCATTGCTCAAAAAGAAAGCGTGAACGCGGGGAAGCACTGATTTTTTTTTCAATAAAATTTAAAAAAAAACAGAAATTGCCCGCGGAAGTTACTTTTTAACAGGCTTTTTGCAAGAGAATTCGGTGAAAACAAGGAGTTCGGCAGTCTGCGAAGCACCTGGATCCATCCACGTGGTGGCCAGGACTTGCTTCAACCAATCCTAGAGCCCCCTCACCGGTCGCGTACTGCAAATTCCCCCTTCTTCTGCGGCATGTGAAAGAAACTGGTCCGAATTTGGAGGTGTGCCCACCAAGCTCCGCAACAGGCTCGCAGGGGATCGTGGGCAAAAACTTGTGTACATACGTGCGCTCGAACCTCAATGTCCGGAAGGCTTCGTCCGCTGCACAGCAAAGCGTTGACTCTGCGTCTGATTCACGCAGGAATGAATCGGACGCAGATTTATACAAATGTCGGTCTTGACACTCTGATGTGAAGTCAATGCCTCGACGGGAAATCGTACCAATATTTTGAACCTATAAGCTCTGCTGGGAATTTTGTGATGCAATAATGTAACAATTATATTGTCCGTGTTAAAGAAATAAATGTGCTGGGTTTTTCATATCTCTGTCAGCAATCGTTCTTTTTTTTCAATTTTTCATATTTTTCGAAAAAAACATGGAAACCAGTTTTTTTCACGCCCCCTCAAAATTTCATGAAATTTTACATCTCTACTCGTGCGGCACTCCGCTTTGCTCCTCACTTTTTCGCCATACTCTCCTCCGTCGCTTTTCTCCTCATGCTTCCGCTGCACCCTCCTCCTTCGCTTTCCTACTTGAGCTCTCTTCGCTATCACGTACCATCTTTCATCCCCCGCTGCGCTCCACGTTTGCTCTTTCATCCTTCGCTGTGATCGTTCACTCGGTTACGCCGAGGGACGCCAACGCTCAACGCGGGAACGGGCGCCTACGAGCTGCGCACTAAAATTCTTATGTGACAATACTATGATATGATTATGAGTCTCGCCGCAATGGGAGAATTCGGATTATTTTTGACCACCTGGGGTTCTGCAAAAATGGCAAGTTCACGAGAGAACCAAACTAAACAAGCTCATTCGCAAGAGTATAAAGAGGGTCCTTGGCCTCCCGATGCGTACTAACACCGAGAGCCTCATGAGTCTAGGTGTTCACAACACCCTAGAGGAAGTCATTGAAGCGCAGCAGACGGCGCAGCTTGCTAGACTTTCGTCCACCATCGCGGGGCGAAAAATCCTTGAAGGCGTCAACATCAATCCCATTTTTGCGATGGAACGCAACACGCAGCTGCCAAATCACACGAGACCTTACATTAAGGTTTCTCCACTGCCGAGGAACGTACACCCACAACACAATACAGGCAGAAGGTTCACTAGGGCCTCTACACTCCTGACACACGCACACGCACACGCGTCGGACGCATGTTTCGTCGATGCCGCTCAATACGAGCGTTCCGCTAGCAGCACCTCCCGTTTTGCGGCCGTCTCCGTTGACACCAAGGGCCGGGTACTTTCGGCCGCATCAATCATTACCTCGTCGCCCGGGAAGGCAGAACAGCTAGCCCTAGCATTAGCGCTGTTAGATCCTAGCAAAACGGAAGTCTACACAGACTCGAGATCGGCAGCCAGAGCATTAGCATCTGGGGCCGTCTGTAAGGAAGTCGCCAAGATACTCGAAGGAAAAGTACTTGTTCATCACACCATCACCTGGTTCCCGGCCCATGTAGGGTCGAAAGTAGGGGGGCTTGTCAACGCCAACGAATTGGCCCATGCTCAGGCGCGAGGTCTTGCTTGCCGCGCCGGGCTATCTGGGGCCGGTGCACCGGGCGGGGCCCGCGACGTGTCTGGTCCGATCGTGGCGGAGACGGAACCCCCCCCGCTTTAGGGACATACTCTCCACCTTTAACGAAGTCACAGAGCATTATCAACTTGCTCGCAGGGCATTTTCGTTCCCCCACAGAAATCTATCACGGCCTCAATCGGTTACGCTTAGGTTATTACAAACGCACTCGTATCCCAGCCTCTCGATCTATAGTCGTTTCGTGGAGGTCTCTCCTTCGTGTCCCGACTGCGGCTGATACAGCGATTTTAACCATATGCTCTGGGAGTGCCCCTCTTTACAGCACCACATGGATCAAGGGATTCCGCAAGACACATTTTATTTACTGATAAAGAGTCATGACTGGTTCGATCAACTCAAGGCAGTCCAGAAGGCCCACGATTCGGCGGTGAGGCTTGGCCTTCCCGTCCCAACGTGGGAGCGGCCCGCGGTGCTCCCTCCATGAAAACGAGGGGTGACTACTTCAGGACGTCAATAAAGTTTACTGCCTACCTACCTACCTGGGGTTCGTTAACGTGCACCCAGTGCATGGTACACGGCGATTTATTGCGATAGCAATTATATGGACACTCCAAGCAGATGTCTGCCATCGCCGTCATCGTCGCCGTGAGGTTCCGTATAAAATCCAAGGGGGATAAAATTGTCGCCGTGCGCCGTATGTGCGAGTGAAAGTGCGCAGAGACGCGCGCTTTCGCGGAGAGCGAGCGCACGGCGGAGAGCAAACGCGACTGTCGCGCGAAAGACCGTGGGGGAATGGGAGGGAGGGAGGGGGGCCACGTCGTGCTGCGTCACCAACGGCGTAAGGGGAACTGGCGACTCAGTCGCGCACGCGAAAGGAGGAAAGCGGGAAGGCAACGCGGGAGCGAGGGGTTGCGTCTTCTACTCTGCCCGCAACCGCGCACTTGTACTTTGAGCGGCTGCGACCGGTCGCCCTCACCGTATCTTGAAAGCGATGTGCAGACGACTCATAGCTTTGCATGCGCTGTGCTTTCGCCGCTCAGTTTCCGTTGAAGCGATCTGCTGCTGCGCTTGTTCGCGCCAGCGTTTTGACAGCGGTTGTCTGCGGTCGTAGAGTGGGATCGTCGAGTATTTGCTTGTGCGCGCTGACACCATGCTTGTTAATTTAGTTAGTTAACGAATGTGTCCAAGTTTATGCAGCCGACAAAACTACTATCCTTACTCAGTATAGCTGTCTACTAATTTGCTATCACAATTGATGATTCGCCTTTCGGGCGAAACTGCAACATTTTATTTAGTGGTGGTTACTCTAATTCAGCTCATCCGTCACGTAAGTCAGTTTATACTTTAGCATTGCACTTATCTCAAGCTTTCATATAAAAGCGCTAATATCACCGCATCAGGGAGCGGCTTTCGGCACCGCTGTTGGGGACGCTTTGCTTTCCCCTGACCTGTTCTTGGCTCATTACTGCTCGCATGTTTGGCCCGGCGGGAGCGCTCACAAGGCATTTGCACTTGTCATCCCCCAAACTGCAGCTCATTGTGTTTGTATTATATAGGTCTAATTGTTTATAGCTTTTCTCGGCTTTGTTGGCGACGGTGCAAGCTACGTGAGCTTGCGTGTGTACCGCATTCTGCCACAGAAGGCGCACCTTCATTTCGGCAAGGAAAATCAAGGGATGGCGCACACACACGCTGCAGCTGCCGTCTCATGCCGCTGGAGACCAGTGCGAAATGAGTTGCACTCGAGGCTAATCTCAAAATCCGGCCCATAGCAAGGCGTGGCGGCGGCGAAGTTGCGCGCGAAGGTTGAGAAACCGAAGGAAAAGCGTATACGGCTCACCGCAAACAGCGCCGCGTGCTCACACACGTGTGCTACGATGGCAGGGGATGTGAGCTCTTGTCTCTTCTTTGGTTGGTTCGATGCTTTTACTATGTGGGTATCGTTTTTATTTTCCTTTGATTTCAACTTGCGCAGGCGCGTTTCTGCCGCAGTCCCACAGAAAGGGGACGCAAATTCTTCATTGCGAAAACGCTCGCCGCCACTTCGTTGCCGCTCCGTTCCGCTCTCGCTTGTTTAGGACACAGAACAAGGAGCGCTCGCACTAATGCGCCAGCTGGTGCGTTCACCGCTGCAGCAATGCTTTGTTTATTTCCGTCTTTTCTTCTCTTTGCACTCGCCTCGACACCTCTGGTCTGTGAACTCGAGCTTTCCCCCTTCCTTCTCTAGGTGTTCCTTTTTTTATTTTGTCTTTTTTTTTTTACGTGAGCAAACGTTTTGATACGTCTCAGAAAATCTGGCCCGTAAAATGGCCTGGTGGCGCAATCTTGAAAAACTCGAACAGTTGTACAGATTCTCTCATCTTTCGCTTTATGAGAGATGTCGTTTCGCCGCGCACAACACTCGACGCTTTTCAAAATTGCGGTATAGCGATACCGCATGCCATTCGGCCGTACAAACGGGCCTGTACACATTTCTTCGCCGTGCAGTATCTCGTTAAGAAACTTTTCCCCCTCCGCCGAATTCTCCGCTCAGGAGACTTGAGATGGTAAATGTACGTGTGGTGGCACAAGTTTTTTATGATAAAACAAAGTAACAGCCCAAGATAAGGAAGGAAATAAGAGAAAGGCAGAAGGCAGGGAGGTTAACCAGGATAACGTCCGGTTGGCTACCCTACACCGGGGGAATGGGAAGAGGGAACACAAAGATGACAGGGAGAGAGAGGAGGGAAGGAAAGAAGAGAAATGAGCGGTTAGTTCGCTGACGCGTGTGTTAGTGCACTAATAGTCACAGACGTTGACACAAGCCCGTCGTCCTCAAGAAGCACAAAAGTGCCTTCACCGCTTTATGGGCCGACGAGCGATGGGGGCGGTGTTCCAGCAACACCTGCACGGAAAGCGTCCGATTGTCCAGTTTTTTTAGCGCGTTAGCGAGTTCTTGTCGCTCTTGGGCATATCGTGGACAGTGGCACAGCAGGTGGTCAATAGTTTCGTCGGTGCCGCAGACCTCGCATGCTGCACTGTCGGTCACTCCAATTAATGTAGAGTATGCCTTTGTGAAGGCAACACCTAACCAAAGGCGACAGAGAAGCGAAGCTTCACGTCGAGGAAGCCCGAATGGAGGTCGGAGTTGCAGTGACGGGTTTAATTGATGCAGTCGTGTTAATCGTAAGTTTGGCGAGTTCCACTCGGTCAGTGAGAGACTGCGTGCCAGGTGTCGAAGCTGCCTTGCGGCGTCTGTCCTCGAAAGTGGAATTGGAACGCGGAGCTCTTCTTGGTGTGATGTGCGAGCAGCGTTGTCTGCGGAATCATTGCCACTGATTCCACAATGACCAGGTACCCATTGAAATACAACCTCGTGGCCTTTTTGTTGGACGTGATGGTGAAGTTTCACTGTTTCGTATGTCAACTGTTCATGACAGCCGCGTCGGAGAACTGACTGCACGCACTGTAATGCCGGTTTTGAGTCTGAAAACACAGCCCATTTTGTAGGTCTTTCAGAGTCAATGAATTCTAGTGCACGACGCAGAGCCGTTAGTTCTGCTGCCGTTGAGGTCGTGACATGCGATGTCTTGAACCGCAGTGTTATTCCTCGCGTTGGTATAACCACCGCACCACCAGAACTGGACGACGTAGTCGATCCATCGGTATAGATGTGCACGTGGTTGCTGTACTTTTCATGCAAGAGGAGTAAGCTCAGTTGTTTTAGAGCAGGGGCCGGTACATCTGATTTCTTCTGTAGTCCTGGAATCGTTATATGTACTTGTGGACGGCTCAAACACCACGGAGGAAGCACTGGCTTGGCCGCAGGTGCGTACCCTGAAGTAAACGATGCACGATGTGCACTGACAGTAGCGCTAAATGTCGAGCAGGTCCTTTCAGCAGTGAGGCTCGCCAGGTGGTGGGAAGGGGTCCTAGCATAGTGTCTGAGATGCGTACGCATTGTCTCAACGGCAATGTGCGTCGTGAT